>NC_086250.1:32430443-32717943 GCF_021018805.1 Prinia subflava | reverse complement strand
ACTTTTTCTGAGAGAGTAAATTCAATTGCAATTATGAAATCAATGTAATATTTTGCAAATCTTTTATTTATAATGGAGTAATCTCTGCTACTTGTGGAGTTATTAGAATTTCATAGGGATCACTGAAGACATTTAACTTCAGCTATTAGTTTTAGAGGTCATTGCACCAGCACTTGATTTCCTGAGGAAAAATAGAGCTGCTGAAAAGCTCCTGTGCTCATACATTCTTAAGCAAATGTAATACAGAATTGATAAACACAGGAAAAATCAAGTCAAGGAAACAAAGACTGCATCAGAATATTCTGAAACAGTTCTCCATGGTGTATTCTGCTATTTATGAGAGTTCAGGCAGCAGTCAGGTATTTATGGAAATGTTCATGAACTTCAGATGTTTGCCAAGACTTATACTGCCATAAATATATGCTAACATCTTTCTATTTGTGCATCATTTTAAGTTATTTGTGATGCAGTTCAGGCAGGCACAACCACTCAGGTGACTTAGAAAACCTGCCGTACCACAGAGCCCATGAACAGCAAGTGAAGAACTAAAGTATGCATTTATTAAGCATTTATTAGGCAGCTTGCATCCATTTTGCATCCTGAAAACGGTAAGTTCATAGCTTTCAGTTGATAACAGGTATGATGTAAGGAATTGAGCTTGTGTTTTGAGTATCTTGCAAATATATAACAAAAAATGCTGCACATAATACTTGCAATAATTGATTCTGAGAGATTTTTCCCAATAAATTTCTATGTATTTTCAACATAGTAGTTACACAAGACTCTGTTGGAGATGGAATCTCTGTGGAATAAATTAATCTTGGCATGCTTATGCTTGATATAAAACTGATGCAAAGAAATGAATCAATTTCATTCTCAGTAGAAAATCACACTAAATTTATGAAACTCACATATAAATCTTTGAAGTAAACACAACAAAATAAAATGTCTGTTTTGACTGTAATTTCTGTCTGACAGTTTTCCTGCTTGTTGTGATTAAAGCCTTATCCCAGGGGACCTTACTCACCAGTTCCCTGAGCAGCCTGAAGTCTGCTCTCCCCATGTCCAGGGTTGAAGTTTCAGTGGCACTTTTCCTCCTGCCAGCAGAGATTTTAATCTCAATCACTTTGTGGTCGCTTTGGCCAAGACAGCCACCCATCTCCCCTTTGCTCAGGAGATCCACTCTGTTGACAAGCAGGAGATGAAGAAGGGCATCTTTCTGAGTCAGCTCCCTCAGGACCTGTACCATGAAATTGCCATCCAGGTGTTTTAGGAATCTTGTGCATTTTGGCCAGCTGTGTGATGTTCCCAGTTAACACCTGGCAAGTTGAAGTCCCCCAAAAGGACAAGGGTGGTTGATTTGGGAGTGTCCATTAGCTCCTCAAAATGTAATTCACTGGCACCATCATCCTACATAGGTAGTCTGTAATGGACTCCCACAATAGCATTGCATTGTTTGTCCTTTAATCCTTACTCAGACAAACGTCACACCATTTCCAACTGTAAGATCCTTATATTTCAGACCCTCCATTACATATGATGGCAGAGAATGTTGTGACGTAAGGGCTAGGCTCTATTACTTCAGCTAGCCCCTCTGTCCCAGAGGGACCTCCACCCACTTCATCAGTTGATTTTCCTCCTAGATCCAGGGCCTCATGCCTCTTGTAAAAGATGCCAGTTCTATTTATTACCTTCGAATCCTGAGGAGGAGAAGACTTTCTCCTGGTGTGCACAGTAACCAGCCTCCAGACCTCATGTTCCACAGACCTTTCACCAACTTCTTGGCAGTGTTCTGAGGCCCCCTGCATCCCCACTTCTGTGGAGGCTCCTGAGACTTCAGCATCATCAATCTCTCACTCTGTGTATCATGTTCATTTCCTCACATGGTTCCTTCACCTGTTGACACAGCCCATGGACAACAGCACACCTGCAAAAGGAGTGATTGTTGGCCCGTTCTGGTGGGGGATCCTGTGATTCTGTGAAGATTCTTCTGATGAAGGATCTATGTGTTACTCATGAAGATGATGAAAGAATGCTGCTGTTCAAGTTGGTCCGGGCACAGACCATCTTCACCTTAGACTCGTTGTTTATAAGAAATAGACATAAAAAGGGGATTGCAGAGGGGCTCCAGGCCTATATCTACTACTAAAGCTGTAGAGGATATCTCCTCTGCCAATAAGGATTCATCTGGATACAAAAGTTAATGGATGTTCTGGTCCAATGCTCTTTTGTAGTGTCAAATTTCTCTGCTCTTGAATCCTGCAGTGTAAATTTAGATGATAACTTCTCATTGATTTCAAGATTTTCCAAGAGCAAATAACCATTACAAATTTTAGCCAACTCAAATATTCTAAAGCATCTAGAATAGGAGCTATGAATTCGCCTGCAGTATGCACCATTTGCTAAATCTTATTGAATTAGAATCAAAAAAAAAGTGTGTGTGTGGGGAAATAGCTATGGGGAGGAATTGATTTTAAGCTGTACTGGCAGCATGGCTTGTTTATAGGCCATTAGCAAGAAACTGCAATACGAAGAATGTAGCTGATTTGGTTAGCAACTACCCTCACAAACTTATCAACTTTCTGTCCTCATAACATGAAACTGAGCTCATTTAATTGACTCTCTGTTAACAATTATTCAAACTGTCAGTTGACAGTGTTAAACTCTGGCAAGAGAGGTTGAATAATTAGCTAATTTTAAAGGAAAAACAGAGAGTGAATTCTTTGTCTATCTAATTTATAACAAAGCAAGCGACAGACAAGAAGCTGAACCAAGTGAATTCCTGAGATAAAGCAGCTCCTCATGCAGGATCACAGCATCGAAAGGTACAGGAACAATTTCCAGATTGAAGGAAGAAAGAGGTTCATTTACGTGTGCAGACCTTGGACTTTTACAGGTAGATATAGTTCATAAATCTGTTAGCTACTTAGTTCATTAGATCCAGGGTGTTCTACAACTGAATTTAGAGCTTCTTGGATTAGATCCTAGTTGTGGGTTTTTCTGTCTTTTCCATACTCTCAAAGGAGCTTCCCCTTGATAGTTTTGGTATCTATGTTCCTGTTTGCTTATCTCAATCAGCTTTTTTATCTGTCAGGTTTGAAATGCTTGGTCATAAATGTTGTTTATTTTATCCATCAAATCTTGACTTTATGAAAACTTTGTTCTTCCTTTCTTTTGGCATCAGTAGTAAGTTGTCTGAAGTTTCACCTTAGCCACCTATGCTTCACTCAAACCTTACCTCATTTTCTAAGTAAGGAGACAAGATATAAAATCAATCATTCAGTAAATATCAGGCATTTGTAGGGTGTATAGTGCTTCAGGTGTATATTATTTGAACCCTGCCTTTTGATTTTCTGACTGACAAAATCCCTTTTAGGGTGAGTGAATTTATTTCCCGCCTTTCCCAAAATTGATTGTCGCTCATAAACAAGTTCATTGATCTTTTTCATTGCTTTCCTTGATGAAATTTAAAATGAAGACATGAATCTCAACTCTCTGAATTTCTGAGGGAAAAGTCCAATTATTTCAGGTTCTCAATTCAAAATAAATTTTGAAGTACTGTCTTAATGTTGTGACTGAGATGTTTAAGAAACTTCCACCCTTCAATATCAGAAAAATAGAGAATTTCAACAATTTACTTTTTCCTCTTTAAAAATTCAGGGCGGGGGAAAAAAAAAAGAGAGAGAGAGAAAAATACAAGGACTCCAAAATATTTTGTGGAAAAGATATTTTATAACATTTATACCAAATTAATGAAATCACATTTTACAAAACACAATCAGATGAATTTTCTACTGCTGATAGAATTAATGATAAATAGCATTGAAAATTATTCTAGGGATAGCTTTAAGCAGCGTGAAAGCTGTGAGTCAAAGAACTGTTGCATCATCTTGCAAGATTTAAACTTACAAGCAATGAAACTATCTATCCTCTATTAAGTTTTCTTGAAAGAGAAAATCGTTTTGGTTAATAAACAAATCTTCCATTTGCTCCATACATAAAATCTAAATACAAAAGTAAATCTTACGGTAGAAAAAAATAAGGGCATGTATGATACTTATTAAAGAGTTCTATGGTTGTTTTTACACAAAGTTGAATATTTAGGGAGATAAAAATAAAACTTTTAATTAAACCATTTCTGAGGCTCTCCAGAGCCAGCCCTTTCATATTGTTATTCTCATTTTTCTTAAAGCTTTTCCTTTAGCTCCACACTAGGCAGTGGCTTCTGTCCTTAATGGTTTTTTTACTTCCTTCCTTGCTATGTGTATGTGTATTTCTCCATTTGGATCCTATAGGCTGCCACAATTAGCAGCCAAGTGTTGATATCTCCAGATATGGCAGAGAAAATTGGATAAATTATGTCAGCTATCTCTTTTTTTTCAGTTCTTCTTGAGTGTGCTCTCCTAAGACAAGCATCTGAGAATGTCTCTGATGATCTAGAGGATGACATCTGGCTAGATGACTTTCAAGGTGCCTTCCAACCCCAGCTATTCTATGATTCTGAGATCTTACATGCGCACTCTTCAAAAACAAATTCTGAGTTTACCTGTAGTTGTATGATAATCAAATTCATCAATTATCTTGTTTCTGAGATAATTTAGCACTTGAAATTCTTTTCTTCTAGGGATTTGCAACAACATTTTGTATTACAATTATTACACTTTTTAAACATAAGAAATAAATTTGAGTGTTGGTAATTTCTGTTTAAAGGATTCAGTGACAGAGGGCAGATAGTTCTTTCCTACAGTCATGTTCAATTAGAAAACCTGAGCAGAGATGCCTGCCTTCTTAAAAACAGTGAAAATTAAATAAGAAATGTATCAGCCTCATCTTTACAGTTCTGAGCCTCTCATTAAGTAGTACTTGATCCCAATATCTGTTTTATGACTTCTTTTTTTAGGAGCAGGCTAAAGATTTCTTCTCTGGCTGTTCCTAAAATTTTGATTTCTTTCATGCATTCTTTTTATCACACAGGTCTGTAGGAAGATTTCTTAGCAATCTCTGTCCCTACATTATGCTTGCTATGGGAACTTTTAAAATGCCTTCGTACAGAGTTTACTATTTTGGGTAGCAACTCTTGATATTTAAGCTCCTTGTTCTTTAAAGATTTCAATATTTTTTATGCTTGGGAGAAAACCAGCTGTTGTATCCACCAGCTACATTGTAAATAAGCCAAATCATGATGATGGCAAAACCAACTCCAGAATAAAAAGTCATTTTGCTTTATTCATTTAAAGTTATACAGCATTCAGAGAGGACAGTCAGAGTGATGTAAAAGTGTTCGTGCCTGGCTACTTTGCTGACCTTGACCTACTGACTCGAGTTCATGGCTTGACCTGGGACCTCTCTTGCCACTGTAGAGCTGCCTGGCCAGCTGCAGTGTCTGAGCGTGGTTATCCTCACCAGACCTGGTCCTTTTTGCATATCTGTGCTGTGGGACTGTGTCCTCTGTCAGTGTGGATCATGTCCTGCCTGCTCTGCTGTCAGTCTTGGCTCCTGTCTTGCTTTTCTTTGCAGAGCAGATACTCTTTGCCTTGAAAACAAGGGTTAAAGAACAAATACACACATACATGTATATTTTTGTATTTGTATAGACTTCTAAATTTCTTTGATTCTACTCCACTGAAGCATTTCTTAATTGCATTTAATGGGCCCCCAGAAGTACTTAAAAGAAATGTAGGGCAGGTTGCCCTGGGGTGAGATAACACTTCAGCTGTGTTATGGCCTTACACTTCGATGCAAATTACTATAATGAGTAACCTGGCACTTGGGCAGTAACTCAGATACTTCAGCATAGTTATCAGAGGCCAAATCAAAGATGAAAATTTTAGGCTTGGTCTTGCCTTTAGGCCTGCATTTTTTTAAATGGGTTCAGCCTAAGAAATTCAGCTACAAGCAACTCAGTGTCATCCTGTTCCTACTTTCAGGAGTCAGCATTACCTCTATAATGCATAAGTATTAATGTGTAGGATACCTCAGTATGATACTTCTGTGATATATTCAGGTCTACACTGAAGTCCCAAACTTGCCTTCTTCACAAATTTGCAAAACAGTTCTTAGTCACATGAAAATTTTGCCAGATTTTGGGAGACAGCAGTTTTAAAATTAACCCTCTGCTATTCCTTAATACAGGCATATATATTCCAAGAAAAAGCTATTTACAGTGTGCACAGGGGAAATAGTGCCACTTGGATCTTTTTCTCTTCCTCTGGTGTCACAGAGCCAACAGCCAGCAACTGAGGCTCAGAGATGACACTTGGATATTGCTTTATATGTTTGACATAAAAATACAAAATTGATTTGCCCTTATAATTGAAGCCCTAGGAATATCACATCTACATATGGATCTTACCTGGCTTTAGTACTCGACAATGGAGAAGTCACATGGCTACTTTCATACCACCTGCTTATGATAAAGCTGAAAATTCTCTCATCAGACTGTTTTTCCTTAGAGATAAAGATATTTAACATATCTTTCAAAGAAAAAAAATGCATCTGTAATGTATTGACAGTTTATGGACCTGCCTCATCTCTTCGTGTGATAACACCCAAAAAAGATGTAATAGTAGCTATTGGTGTGGCTAACACTTGACCAATAAGTTTGTCTTCATCTTTCACACTAACACAGGTCATTGTTCTCATGTCAGCATTGAAAGCTTCCAGATGACTGAAAACCTGTTCCTATGGTGGTTAACAGATGTTATATGAAGAAATAAAACTTTGGCAAGGCTGCCAGGAAATCTATCTGCAAAAAAGTGAAAAATACTAATGTTGTAAATGTTTACTGATGCATATCATTGTTTTGGGATGTCTGGGAGGTTATATCTGAATCAGGAAAATGAAAATGTGCACTTACTATTTCACTGCCACTATGGAGTCTAACAAAACTGTTCACTGAACTCTGCACAACTGGTAAGGAGAGCTTTTCAAAATGTCCCCCTACATCTGATAATGATAGAAAACTGGATTCCCAATTAGTTCAACATGTTTTCTAATAAATAAGGTATCTGAATATTCCCAGTGGAGAAGTACAATTCAAATCCCCTCTACAGTTCATCTCTTCATGAAGTAAAATTTCTCCTAATGAAAGGAAGTATTGTTCATAATTTACTATGTCTGACATTAGAATTGAAATAGTTTAAACTGAGGAATTGGCAAAGGAGTTTTAAAACCCAGAAACGACAGAAAATGTAATAAACAATGAATAATAAAAAATTATCTCAGTGGCCTTTGAAAACAGGTTGTTATTTTCAGAAAATTGCATCAATAAAAATGAGAAATTGTGACCACTGCAAACATTGAAAACATTTGCACACATGCCTTAAATAAAAATCATGCCATTATTTAATAACTCAAATTAAACATTAATGGAAATATGGTAGTATCACAAGAAAGGAATTCACGAAGTTTAACTCTCCAAAGCCAGTGAATTACTGTTTTATTTCCCTTCATGGTAAAGCAGTTTATTATCTTGCCTTAGTCAAAATCACAATCTTTATGATGCAAATCCAAACAATAAGAACTCTACTAACAGCTTTTGATAGTTGGTATAATGCAAATTGTAGAGCTGCAAAGAATCAAAATGTATCTATAAATGGTGAAATTATCCAGACTAGACTTTATGAGTTAACACTTCAAAGATATTGCACTGATAATTGTCTCAATAGCTTAGAAAGAGGTGCTGGAAGCCTAAGATTTTCCTAGGATATGTTAACTATTAGTATGAAAAGTGACTTTAAAACTCAAATCATTGTGTTTAGAAGTAAGCTTTCATAAGTGATGTATGAAGCTTCACTTTCCTCTTCACAGAACACCTTGAAAGTGTCTTTATCTTGTTGCTACACGTATTTTCCTAACTGTCTAGCTCGAGCATTTATTTAGTCCTACTTTGTTAAATAGTTCTCATGTGCACCAATTCCCTTTTCTATTTCAGACCTATAGAGCAGACAGATTACTGGTCTATATTCTCACCTTTCCAGCTCCTAAAAGGGTATGTGTTAAAAGCAGTCTGAATATACAGTTATGATTCATCATTACCAAATCTATCACAAATTCAAGTGGCAATAATTTTAATTCTTAGTGAAATTTTAAAATGTTTTGCTAAGGATTTTCTCTGAATCTATTCCTTGCTACAGATACCTGATGAATGAATTAGAGCTTAAATAAGAAGACCTACTTGTTACCCTACACTATACTGCTGTACTGCCTATGCAGACAGCTCTAATAGATCTTTCATCAGGAGTGTTGAGGTATGGTGTCCTAGACTATTGCACCTTGTCAACATCAAAGCTCAGATTCTGAGGCCCTACATTGTCTCCAAACATCCTGGCAGCTGCTGCTTGTGCCAGAAGCGTAGAGAGACAAAGTCTCTCTTGATAATTGTGGTGATGGCATCCTGTTGCTTCTGCCCCTTTCTGTTTGCCTGAGCTGTATGTGATGTGCACAGTTTCAGGGTTTCAGTTCACACATCCTTCCAGCCCTGCATATCAAGCTCACACAGGGAGCTCACTGTGACAGGCAGAGCTTGTGACAGAGGGAGAAATGAGGGCAGGAAAAAGGTGTCAGAATTCTTTACCTAAGCAGATTGTCACATCTCAGTGGGTCAGTGTCAGTGAAGTCACCACATCCATCACCTTTGGAGAGATTTGCCAACCATATATGCACCTAGCAGCAGTGAATGTCATTTACAGCAGACAAACAATATTGTAACACTCTGGAGCATAAATGAATCAGAGCTGCAGATGCATATAGAACATATTTCCTCCAGTGAAATCCCCCAGACTTTCAATGTTATTGCAGATAGCAGGGCTAGCAATCACCAGGGCAAATTTGGTAGACAAACATCAGTTCTGCTCTCTATGTGTTTGATGCTTACCTCCTTTGCAACAGTCAACCTGTTGGTTATATGAACATATTTTTCCCACTTCTGCATTGATTGCTCATAATTTACTTCTGTTATAACCTTCCTACTTTCAGACAACTCCATTGTTGTTCCATTCAAGTCCTGCTGTTACACTCTGTGTGGCTTTACTTAGAAAACTCATGGCAAAGTCAACCACACTAAAACTAAGGAAATCTGCATGTCTACCATTAAGAGAGACTTTTTTTCAGGCAAATTTCAAGGGCCTGTGGGGCATATTATGCCTTACAGACCCAACCACCATTCAGTGTCGATACAGATAAATCAGAATACCATGATTTATGATGTACTTGGACTAGGATAGCTCTTGGAAACAACTTACACAAACACCGACCTGGCCTGTAACAGCCACAGAAAGAGAGAGGCCACCTCCTTAGCTGCAATAAACACACTAACTTTAATCAGTCTAAAACTCACAAGCATAAGGTAAAATCCCTTCTGGAAAAGAGTAGGGTACAGGGAACATCTGTTAATTAACTGCCCCACAGATTTCATTAACGAGATTAGTGAACTCAGTGTACTTTCCAGGTGTGCAGTCAGATGCTCATTCTACAAAAGGCAAAATTTTAGAGAAAATGCTAAAGCTGCTAACAGAGACAGAGGGAGGAGGAGAGGGACAAAGAGAAGCATGCTGCAAGGGCAACATTACTTCCTATCAATTTTACTGGCACCTAGTGAATTTTATTAATTTGTTAGGATTTTTGTTTTTCATTGTTATCTTTTCTTAATTAACTATGTTAGCTTGATAACTTAATTAACTGTTATCAAGAGGCAAATTTCACACTTATTTTCACACTTATGACAAATAGTCACTTTCCTCACAACTCAAAAAATATTTTAAATCCAGAATTAAATTAAGAAAACCATAATTGGAGAAGGTCACAGATTCTGCAATAATCTGCAATAATCAGAAATGTCTGCCAATTTGGGCTAGTGAACTTAGGTCAGGCAAACAGGAACAAATTTATTCATGATACAAGGCACTTAAAACTACATATGGAAAAAAAGCAAAGAGAAAACCACTTATTTCAACAAAAGGAAAAAATACAGAAACATTTCAATAGACTTATATTAGAACTGTTTTTCTAACACTTATGGAGAAGCAGCTGCATTTTATTCACCATAGAATCATATGTAAAATATCTAGTGTTTAAAAAAAGAAAGATGATACTGACAGGCAAGACTTCTACATTAGGGCACTCACAGAAATCAAAACTAAAGACAATTTCCCATCATTATTGCAGTTTTCCTAGAGGAATCAATATTGTGATATTTGTCCAGGACATCTGTAATAATGTAGATTGCCAGAAACTGTACATAATCTGCAGGTAGCTTTCACACAGTTTCCAGCTAATTATACCACCTTTCCCTCCCACACTCTGTCCTGGAAGCTCAAAGCAATTAATGTAGTTGGGTGGAAAGAAGTGATTTGTAAAAGCTTTGTTTCACTCTCTATATAGAGATAGAGCTGAAAATAATTAATCTCCAGAAAAAAAGACTGACAACAATTGTTTCAAAATCTCAGGTGGCCAAAAAATTGTAGGACTGATTTAGACAAAGGATACTCTATCATAGGTGAAAATATATTGTCAGGTTGCCTATACCATTAGTATAATGGGCTAGGAAAAAGGAGAAAATGTGCAATATATTAACAAAGAAATATTCAGGCTCAAAATATTTAATAAACAATCATTAAAAATCTCTGAGAACCACCTTGGAACTTTAGTTAAGATTCTCATTAATCTTTAAACATGAGTCATTCTAAAACAAGAAAAATAATAAAAAAATACACCAACCAAACAGATAAAAAACACACAAAACCAACCAAGACAAACAAAAAAATCCAACCCATTGATGCAAGTCAAAAGTTTCTACTGTCAGAAATAGATAGCCAAGGTCAAGAACTTTATCCAAGAAGAGATCCCACATCCAAAATGATAGCAGTAAAGCCACCACAGATTAAACCCAACTGTCAGAAAAGAGCAGTGAAGGGTACAATATACTCAACCAATGAATTGTGGAACCTCTGTAATTCTTCAAATCATTTGCCAAGTCCCCAGAAAGAATCTCATAATCAGAACAGAAAAGAAAGTTGAGTTCAGTGCCACAAGCCACAAAGGTCTCCTTTCATGAGCAGGAGGAGCTTGTCCTCTGGCAGCCAAGAAAAAATTCCCTGTCACACACACACTACTATTAAATAAAAAATGAAAGAAATCCCATGACTGTTTATAAAATAGGAGAGAGATAATAAATTAAAAGTTTGTCTTTAGTGGGCACAGATATAGTGTTCTGCTTTTATTCTGTAACAAAAATATTATCTAGTCCGCTTCAGTTTTGTGTAACACGTCTAAAACTTAGACAATGACCTCTTCCCCACTCTATCTCCTCTAAAGCCCATCTATCTGCAGTGGACACATGCAGATGACAGATGGCAAGGTAAGATGACATGGCTGTACTTTAGGTAACAATAGTACGAAAAGCATTCACACCAGCTGTTCTCCACAGCTGGCTGGCTCCACTGTCACCTAAATTTGATCTGCAAAACGTAGTTGATGGACATCTTCTGTTCAGTTGTTCTAGCCACAGAATTTTTTCACTCCACTTATCCTTATGTCTGATCTCCCCCAAGGTTCTCAGTAAACACAGGGATGCCTAGAATCCATCTATTCTTTTTCAGTGGTGCATCATCTGATAAAAGTGCTAGCACACATACCATGTATGTACACATGCATACATATAAAGTGCATACGTATGTTGCCATGAGGCTCTGTCCCTGGCTAGCCGACGTGCAGTTTCTCCCGCTTGCTAATGTAAACATTGGCATGTTTTCCTAACTGTCTCCCATTGTTTACATATTTCTAGTTGGGAGGAGAAAAGGTAATTGACAGCCTCCTGGACCAATGTGGTGTGGAGGTGGGAATTCCTTCCTCCAATCCACAGGCCTCATAGAAAAAGTATAGAAGTAGGTTTTTGTAAATAAACCGGGTCTTCCTGCCCTGCATGCTCTGTTGCACCCAGATCTGTGTCCCCAGTCTGTTTTCTGACTAGGCCTCCACGGTGATATACGTACATATACACAAATACATTTTTTTGTGTATTGAAGAATATTAAACAATATGATGTGATTTTATTTCATTTGCAAGAAAGATGAATACGCAGTGTATTATTCATTGCTGCAGAAGAGTTTATATGTATTTGAAAACACAGTGGTCTCAAACACCATATCTAAAGGTCCTGTTATTGTGAGGAAGAGTTAAGTAAGGGGGAATATCCTGTGTGGACCCTTTTGTGAAACTGAACTTAAAAATTGACTGAAGTTCTGTATTTGAAGGGAGACCAGAACACAGCAGTTCAGCATACTCATCATAATGAAGCAAACTTCAAAACTGAGTAATATATCTGATAGTCACAACTAAAGGGAAATGAAAGTGCTCAGCAAAAATGATGAGTCTTTTTGTGTTTTGCATCACTGAAATAAACAAATGCTCGTTATCTAGACTACCTTTTTGTCCTGGATCTGTAACATACAAAGATTCTGGGGGGGTCTCAGATCATGCCATTATGGTGTGTAAGTTGTAAACCTGGACTTCCTTTGCTTCAAAAGGATGGTGTGGGAATGGGTGGTGCCCCTTAGCTCTGCTCTGCCTGGGCTGGAGCAGGGAGAGTAGCACACCTCATTCCATCCAGATAGAAAATATTCTGCTAATGACATCAAATATATTGTACCACCAAAGGACAACTGAGATTTTCTTCAATCTTATTTGTGTTCTAGAAAAATTCTACAGTATTCCTTCTTAATAAAACCATGACTTGCTGCTTTTCTTCATATTTGCTTTCCACAATTGGTAAAGGAATTATACAGGGCATGGACTGAAAATTCAGAGATTTTCCATTTGGAACAGAAACTGAACATTCCATTGAGACCTTGATGATCCTGAGTAATTTTTAGTTACTTTTATCTACTTAAAATCCACAAGATTCTTGGCTACAATCAGGTTTTCAAGACACTGAGGTAAACACATTAAAAGTTACAGAGAAGGAACATTTCTAATATAAAATACCTGAAGCTAAAGAAGCTCATGAAAACTTCATCTTAAAAACTGAATGCAGATTATTGGAGAGAGCATAACATTCAACAATAACAATCAATAGTCTGAACCTGTTTATATTTCCACTCACAGTCACAGCAAATTCAAATACATTGCTGCTTTCTTGTTGAAAAATATAATAGTGTGAAAAGAAATAAAAAAGAAAGAATTTCAGTTTCTTTCAACAGGAAAAACTATACTTCTTCCTCAGTTTTCACAGGGGGAATTAATTACTTGGGTTTGTGTTTTGGATATACAAGTCTTTCTTATGTTTGATCAACAAAGAAGTAAATTTAACTTTAAACCCTGGAGTTTATTTTAACAATATTTGCCCAACTGCAGCTTTTTAAAAAATACACTATTCTTACTCCCAAGTCTTGAAACACAATCTTACTTGAATCTGGCCAGCTGATGATTTTATTTATGGTATTCGTATTGATAAAATATATGAAAAAATGTATTTCCAGTTAATACAAATGTAAAATTCAGCTCATAAATATAACAATATTCTAACTGCATTTTTGAGAACCTTTTAACACATAGCAAGAAAAGAAAAGTAAATAATTGCAAGATATTCTCAGGATTACATTGGATCAGGTGGCAATCTTGACAGATTTCTGCAGAACACATAAAAATGTAAATAAATCTAGCTTTTCTTTCTCAGTTGCTTTAACAAATATGAGGCTTTTCCTTTCATGAAACAAACATTAATATGTTTCTTTAGTATTTGGAATAGGACTGCAAGTCTGGATGTGGTTTATGTGGCAGAAATATGGGAGAGGTGCAAGTATGTGGTAGCTAAAACATCATATGCAAGTACTCTGTTGTTTTTCTCTATTTTCTCTGAAACTATAAAATAAATAGATACATAGTTTAAAAATTTTATAAGAGCAATCATGATATGAAATAATGCAGTGATAGCTCTTGTCATTGATCATGAGTTACTGCACTTTCTCTAGAGATCTCCAGAATTTACTTTTTTGACTTGGTGTAAAACAAGTGCATTGTCACAAACTGATAGTCCTGTAAGTCCCATGTATTAGGTACCACAGGAAATATTCTTTAGGAATAGTTTTGTCAGTAGCTCTAGTTATTTGTCAGAATTTAAATAGGTTCCTATGCAACCAATTAAACTGAGAAGGAACAGCCACGTTGGCCTTCCACCTTATTTAGTATTCTGCTCAAAATGAACATCTTTAACCTATTTGCACATTAGGAGACAGAAACAAAAATAAAATTATGTATTGCTTAGATAAATTCCATTTTTGCTTCCCCTTGGTCTGCAGCTGGGCAGTTCTTAAGTTCCCTGGTACTCCGGTTCTGCTCCAGTTAGACATTCTCTTTTGACTCAGGAAGACACATGCTTCGTTGAAAATTATGCATACATTGCAGAATTTCCATTCAGACTATATATTTTATAACACTGTATTTTTATATATATACTGCAGCACAACCAAATAGCATCCTGATACTATGTTTTTCAAGTGGTATTGCAACATAAACAGATGTCATAAAATTGTCTCCTTCCATGAGAAAACTATCACTCTGTGATTCATTGCAAAATCAGAAGGGATGGATTAACATGTGGGAATGCAGGAAGGGTGCAACCCACAGCCTTTCCAGATCCCATAATAAAATTCACTTCTGAGGGCTGTTATACATCAGAGAATTTTATATATTATATATTTTATATATATGTAAAAAATGCACACATATAAAAGTGACACTTGAAAGCAGAAATCAGACATTAAACCATAAAATAGGTCTGAAAATATTTGTGCTTATGGATCACCATTTTATAAAGGAAAGGGATGTACAGAGAACTTGGTACATCATGTTATCTTCCTTGCTCAGCATCAGATTCTTACAGAAGTAGTAAGCTGCATTAATTTTCCCCATTTCAGACATCTGAAAATCATACAGCTGAAGTGAATGCCTCTTTTAATCTTCAGTGGAAAGAGAAGATTTTAAGATTAATTGCTTCCCTTTCTGTAAGTGTCTGCATTTCATTACTAATAATAGAGGAATCACAAAAGGAATTATTTAGATTTATACTTTCAGACAATTAAGTTAATGCCAATGTATCCCATAGAGTGACAAGTCTGTGCCCTCTTTTGACAAGTTGGCCATCAGCTGCTCAATGACACTTATCAGCAGTAGGCTTAAAATTTTTTAAATACCAGTTTTACTAACCAGCAGAGGGAAAGACAACCATACTTTCATTCCCTTCTGAAATGTCTTTAAATGAATAGCATTATCTCAAAGGGAATGTAAACCTTAAAAGACATGTTATTACTGCAAAATATCAAATGCAGAATATGCAACTGGATTTTAAGATGTACAGCAAGCACCTTGTAATTCCCTGTCTATTTCTTGACAAGAGTAGCTACAAACTAAATTTATACAAGCATACTGAACAGGAAATAAGTGATCTGTAATAATATCTCAGCAAATCAAATCAATACAAATTAGCCTTGTAAATAAAAGTAATATTGTGATTACTTCCAATGAAAACAGAAGAGAAAAAGGGAGAAGGGGAAGAGGCGAAAGAAGAATAAGGACTTGTGGGAAAGCTGAACTGTTCCTGCTACTTAAAAGTCACATTTCTGTTTGCCTTAACTGGTATCGTGCAATAAGTGTTGAAAACCATTGCAATAGTATGGTACTGAACCAAGTCACTTCTTGCTAAATAAAGAGTAAACATAGATTATGCCTACAGTTTTAGTTGGTGAGATTGCTGGTGTTTTCTGCGTGATTATTACAAAACCCCTTAGAATTGTTCATTCTGAAGGGGAAAATCTATGACTATGCATTCACTAAAGCTAATCAATTCATTAGACTCATTGAAAACTTCAGAGAGAAGAAAGAAATTAATTCTTTCCTTGGATTCCATATGGCACTAGAATCCTTGAAATAATTTGGAACTATTAACACTTTACTTTCTATTTAAACAAATTTTCTAAATGAAATTTTAAAACAGTCAGCAAGATGAAGCCCTAATAAACTTGGGAAAACTATTTGAATAACTTGGATTATTAAATTCTGAGGTATTGCTGGATCAGTTTGATCCAGTTTCATCCCAGAAACATCCTTCCAGGTCTGTGAATCTTCAATTTGATCCATGATCTTGTTTTTGTTGATTTTTCTGGGTTTTTTTCAAGTTTGCTTAGCACATTTGCATGGCCACAACTTCCTTCCCTCTTTTCCTAACTATAATATGGTGAGACCACTTCCATTTTGTTCTTCAACAGCTATCTACATTACCTCACATTAAAAAGATAATTTATTTTGAAAAGTTACATCCTGATTAGGATATAAATTAAGGACTGCAGAGACTGTAATGTCCATTTTCATGTCATTCTAGTGCAGATTAAGTCAGCAATTCCCAAGGCTGCAGAAAATATTGATTTGCATGACATTAATGACATGCATGTCTAACTTTTGCTATAGACACAGTAGATTGCAGTAACTGGCCATTTTCTAAGAGAACAGACTGTTACCCTACTATTGAAAGTGGTGATGATTTTAAATTCTCAGTAAGTCACAAATATCATATTTTTGCCATGCTTATGTGAGAGAGTAGTCTTATTTTCTACCTGCATACATGCCTGCATTTTGAAAATCACTCATTTTTCTCAAAAATTATCAAACTAATTTGAAATTGTGCCTGAAAGGTTTTATTCTTAATTGTATATATTATGCATATACTGGTTTTATAAAAACATAGATAGGAAATCCTATGTCAGAGCTTTTCCTACATCTTAACTGCTTTGGCTCTTTGACCTTATATCAGATATTTCTCACTGAAATCCTTTAATTGTACTAAATAACCACAGGCACCAGTACAGGCTGAGGGCTGACTTGCAGGAAAACTGCTTTGCAGAGAAGGACCTGGAGGTCCTGGTGGACAACAAATGTCCATGAGCCAGCATTCTGTATCTTCATCAAGCACTCTGTTAAGGCATATCACAGTCAACAAGTGTTCTAAAGGACTTTTAAATGAAGAATAGCTAGTGAGATGGGTGCTTTAACTATCAAGGCTTGATTGTTCCCAGGTTCCAAACAGGCACCTAGATAACTAAAATGTAATTTTCCTTCCTGGGAAATTACAGGGTTCTTCATGCTTCTGGTGTAGTCAAAATGGTTCTTTTGGAGAAAATAAACCTTGGTGTTCTGTGTGTCTTCTCTTAGGACTGGGTCTGGCCTGGCCTGCAGGACACCTCTGCCGTGCCCCTGGCCCCAGCTGCAGCCTGAGATGGGAGCCACGAAAGGAGGGAGCTGCACTGTGGAAACGAAGCTCATACAAAGGTCAAAACAATCACAGGTATTTCCAAGATGATTTAAGAAATAGCTTAAATATTCATGGCAAGTGATTGTAATAATGGGCTCTATATCCACAGAAATGAAAAATAATCCAGAAGTATTGAAGGTGTGACAAAAGGAATATACAAATTTACAACTGCAGTCTTTCTTAAGGTGACAAGGCATATTCAGGGTATTTATTTACATTTTAAAAAATATTGATAATGAGGAATTTCTGATTCTTCAAGAATATATTTAGAAAGATGATTTAAATTAACTACAAAAAATAATCCTTACAGATATACATCTAACATAGAAAACAAACCTTTACCTAAACAAGTTCTGACATTTACCAACTCTACTATAATAAACTGACTAAGGGAAAGCTTATACTTTCCTAAGAAAACATAAGTCCCTTGTTTTTTCTTAATCATACCTGACATCCTCCCTGCCAAGATATATTTTTCTACTACAGTGCAAATAACCCATCCAACAGAGATCAATTTTTGCCAAGTTAATACTTGCATGTTGGGTAGAAAAATACAAACATACATTTTGCAATAATAAGCCAGGCATATGCAAGAAGAATGCAATTCTATTCTTTAAAATTAGCATTGGCTAACTTGAGTATTTTCTCCTTGAATGTACATCATCATTCCCATTTTTTCCAAACATGGACTCTTTTTTCTGTCTTGTTAATCCAATATATTGAATTGTGAATAGTTTGCATGTGGTGAACTAAAATATTGCTCAAGCTTTTGAATATTTCTTTGAGTTGTATTTGGACGGATTGGAACTTGAACAAAAACTCAGATTCTATTTTGTGCTAAAACATACCACAGCTTCATGGATCAGACCAAGTCATTCAAATATCATATTTCATTCAGACAAAACCATAGAAGTGCTAACCATATATACTCATGAAATGTTTTCTAATGCAAATATTTCACAAAAAACAAAAAAAAAAAAAATTAACTATCTTTGCTGTAAAAACTCAAACATTTCCAGAAAGTCATAGTTAACAGCTCCAGATATACATATTTTTTAAATTAATGTAAGATCCATTAAGAATACAGAGAGTTACATCTATCTTTTAGAAGTTGTCATCCTTTTTTTTCGTACTGCTATTCATAAGGTGATATATACTTAGTCCCACATAAAAAATCCCAAAATAGTCACATTTATTTGTGAAAGATTCAGATGTAAAATATGCCTTGGAAAGGGAATGTTGACAACCTTGGTCACACAAGCCTCAGATGTAAGCTTTGCTGCAGCTCTTAACTGTCATTCTCTCTCTTTGTTCAAAATGGAACAGTGCAGAGTGGGAATTTCTCCACGAGCTTCTGACCAGGAATTGTATGATTTTCTGATCTTGTGGTACATAAAGTACCTCTATCATGACACTGGTCAAAATTCTAGTTAAATCTCTAGAGACATCCTCTTTTTCTCCAACTGCAACTGGTGGTCAGTATTCTCTACAGCTTTGGGCATGTTTTATTTCTCTGCAGACAGCCACACCACCATTTGCAGTACTGATATACTGCCTTCTGGACTATTTTGTATGAAAGAGTAAGCAAAGTTCTTAAAGTGCTTCTGTTCTCTTTAGTGGAATGAAAAAATACCTTACCATAGGCTTCTTAAAATATATTATAATGTTATTTTCTGATTCTTCACACACCATTCATGCTAAATTAATTCTATTCCATATGAAGCAGTTTTAGTGCTGCTACAGTTTTTCAGTTGATGTACATAGATTGTAAACTTGACATGCTTGGTTTGGAATACTTCTCATACACCAGACACAACTCATGAATATTAGAGATTACAGTTTTAGAAATAAATCACTGTGTGTGTTCAATTTACCCTATACTAGTGTGATTTCCTGATCTATATTCTCTAGCTAAACTTAGAAATACAGTTTTTATACTTAACTTCTACAATGTAGTTCTTCAATATTTGGTCTTGAAATGAAACAACAAAAAAGACATCCCCACATTCCTAATTCTCAGCTCAAAAATGGTATTTTCAGATTCTGTATTCTTAACAAGCTTGGCTGGAATTAACCCGAAGAACAAACTAGTTAGTGGCTCAATAAGATTTTAAAAAAACCCATTTAAGTAATAAAACTATGTCTACCTATATCTTCACATCCAGTTCTGATCATCTGGAACCAATTCTGTGCAATGTGCTCTAGGATGACCATGTTTGAGCAGGAAAATTGGACAAGATGGTCCCTTCCAAACTTAGATATTGTGTAATTCTGTGGTTAGGAAGACTGCCTGAATAAACATAGACACAAACAAAAAAGTAATTATTAGGAGATGGGAATACAGACCCTTTAATACATAGAACAAGTCCTTTTAAAAAATGGCAGAGAATGACCCTTTTTTTTTTTTTTTTTTTGTATATGAGACCCAGTATTAGATGCCATTTCCACATCAGGTCTCTCAGCACTTCACAAAAGTAATTCTGCACTAAGAAATACATAAGGAGGAGTAAAAGCTCCTCCTGAAAAAAAAAATTGAAATCAGAGAACCAAATGTGACAAACACCCTGGGAAGGAGAGATGATCAAATAAAAGGAAACTGAAAAAAAACCAGAAAATTTGCAAGTGGAGGGACTACAAACAAATGTAAGGAGATGAAAAGAGGTGCAGCAAAAAGGATTGAAACTTGCCAAAATTATCCCTGTTGAAATCCCAAAATCAGGGAAGAAATTTTAAGAAAGAGACAGGAGAACAAATGGAAGAAATGAAAAGCATTTCAAAAAAAAAGGAGACACTTCTGAAAGAAGGTAAAAATAATAAAAGCCAATTGGATGACAAAAAGTGAGGAAATGGACCAAAGCTTGGCCAACTGATCCTCATTGAAATTGTAGTATTTCATTCCCTCTCTGAGAGGAAAATTTAAATTTATTCTAAATCTATTTTAGATTATCTCCACGCAGATCACCATTTTTTGCCCCTCTCTTTATATTAACTTAATTTTCCACTTTAACATAATGGAAAGCAAAACTTTTGCACATAATGGTGCAGCCAACCTCTGCTGGAAGGTCACCTCGTACTGCACTATTCCCCAAATACTCATTTACCATGTCAAGTTTTCTGCCAGCTAAAGTAAATATACTCTAATTTATTTGTACTTGACAGTATGCTTCACATTGATAGACAGCTACTTGAGAAGCATAAGTGTTGAGAAGAAAAAATTGAGTACATTTTTTTCTATTGGTCAGAGAGTTAAAAATGATATATCCATGCATAAATAACAATTTTGCCTTTTAGTTTAGTAAGCTGACATGGTTTATAACTCATTTGATTTGAAGTATAAATTTTAAGATTACAGCAACAAGTCTGAAAATCTAAAAATATTGCTGTGATTACAGAAAGGCTTCAGGAAGACAGAAAGAATATAAGTTTTTCCTCTCCCTGTGGAACATGGAGGAATGGAAACATTTGAAACAAAACAACCAAATGTCAAACTTTCAGGTTCTGACTTCTTATGTTACATTCCAGAGTTTAAAATCCCACAAACCAACAAACAATAAACAAGCCCTGTTAAAGGAAACCTTAAATTATGTCTTTTTTTTTTTTTTTTTTTTTTTTTTTTTTTTTTTTTTTTTTTTTTTTTTTTTCTCTTTACACACATAAAGAGCTTTGTCTGGAAACTGTTAAAGATCTTCCATAACCATTCACATATTTTGTCCTTACTTGGATCCAAGATGAAGGGAGTTCATTTTTAAAAAGTTGAATATAGGGCTTTATTGTAAATCACACTATTTATTTGGTACTTGGAAATATCTTTCATGTTGACATGATTATCTATATGGGTTGTGGTTGCATATTTATCACTACTACCTTATAAAACACTTATTTAAATTAAATTTCAAATATATAACATATCATAAATATCCTTTCTAATGCATCAGAACAGTGTAATTTTATCTTGCAGAAGATATGTTTATTATTAGAGGGATGAATTTTTTTATAGTATCAAAATTATTTTGAATTCATCACTGTTTGTAGTACTGAGCAATTTATAATTATCTCCCTATTTAATTTCAAAAGCAATTAGAGTTTATCCCTCTGTGTAATAAAAAATAAAGGCAAGTTTGAATTATTTATTTATTTGCGGGGAGGAAACAGCTGGGAAGTATGTAAAGCAACTTGAAACCATTTTAATTATTAGGTCTCTTTGTAGAGTCTACCATTTTAGAATATATTTATCAGGTACTCATATTGGTTTAGCTGCTGATGCTATAAACACTGATCCAGATAAAGAATTCCATATTCTGGCCGATAAGGGTGAAAGCTGAGATAGAGAAAACAATAAAAATAACAATTGTAGGTATTTGTAACCACAAAGTTATACTTAGTAGTGTGATTCAGCTTACAATTTTTGTAAATTACTTAAAAGATATGCCAACATAGAAAAGTATATGAGCTGAGTTATAAGAGCAGCTAAGTGTTATTTGTAAGTATAACACTGAGGATAACATAGAAATAAATTCAGGACAGTCTGAAAATGTCCAGGTGAAGAAGGTCAGTAGATGCAAAAAAAGAGGTGTGGGCCGTTTCCCTGCTCGATGTTGAAGACAGCAATGTAGAATGTCATAAAATGAGGACAAACAGGTGAAAAGTTGGCTATGATAGAAAGACAGAAATGTAACATCTGCCATATCACTTCTGCAAAGCAATCAGTCCACTGGAGACAGTTAATTCACAGAAGTTCGTGCTGTATATATAAATTTCCTCTAACATGTGCAAGAAGAAAAAGGTATCTTAGCACAAATATCAAATATCCACAAAACTCAACAAGTGTTCTTCTATAAGCAGCACAGGCTTAAATTATTTGGAGAAGATGGAGAGAATGGTGAACCATAAATCCAGGGTTTTGGAATAGGACATTCAGACTGATCGTTGAACTTCTAGCAGTTCTCCATTACAAGTGGTGAAATACTTTAATAAGTAATAGTTTGGTCCTTACCGACTCCTCTGGAAAATGAGGATTGAGGTCCCTCCTCTTACAGCATGTTGCAGTGCATCTAACTCAGTTCTTTGAGTAACATAAGAGTTCACCCAGGGGCTTACCAGCTTCATCCATCTCTAACCCAGCTCCACAGAAGCAGATATCCAAACAAGTACTTCTCCCTACTTCTCTAATATGGAGCCAATATGAAAGCAAGAGGCAGTGAAATCTTGGTGCCCAGGCCTTGTCTCCTTTTCTGCAGCAGAATTTTCTTCCCTTTTGTCATTCTTCAATGAGGAGACCTTGAACAAATTTGGAAGTGGGGTCAGTCCAGAAAAAGGGTTAACAACTCTTTCTTTTCCCCTGCTTATTTAGTGAGTGTTTATCTTGATGTCATGTCTGGCAGACTCAAGAAAAGCCAGCAGCTTGGCAATGGAGATACTAAGCACAAATTCAAGATGTTTTCTGATAGTACCCTGTACTTTATTAAGTAGATATGCATTACCAGTGAGAGCTTGAGGCATATTTCAAGGAATGTTTGGAGCACTAAGAGTGTTCCAGGAAAATGTTAACTGAGATGCCATTACCTAACCTGGACCAGACTGACTATGACTGCCAACAAGCTGAGCTATGATGTGAAGCTCCAAAGCCTCACACTATAGATTTTTGGCAGTTAAACCTTGCTTTTAACAAAATTGGACTTTTTTTTAAACTTAATTTGTAAGAAGTACTGGTTTTATTCCTGTTCCCTTGGGAGCAGGTTAACATGTTAGGCTGGAACCCACCACAGGAGGTATCATTCACCCACCTACTAAAGAGGCCTTTAAAGTGCAGGGGGTTACAGTGTTTCCTTCTCCTTCCCTAGGCCATTCCAAACCTTAAAACTTATGAGACTTTAGACCACACTGATCTAAAGTTCAAAACAGATAACTTGACAGGTTTGAGGGGGGGGAAAGTGGGTTTTATTTAATTACACCAGCTGATTTACTTCAAAAAACTCCCAGCCTGGGGTCAAGCCCAAACTAAATCTTCATATATTGAATTCAAAGGCTTAGAAATATGACTAGAACAGATGTGACTGAAGGCATCAGGATTTGAAAGCAGCCAAAGAGTTATTGGTTTAATAAAAATGAAACTGAATAACACCCAGAAAATTTTACAAAAATTTGAATGAACAGATATTATTGCGACTCTGCTAAAAGTAAAAAAGTATTTGTGATATAAAACAAGTTAAGGAAGAAATTTTAAAAAACAAGACAAGGGCTTAATTTTTTTTGTTTTTCAGCTTGTTGGGTACCTGTTGTGGATTGAAGGTCACTTGCTCACCCTCCCCTGCCACAGCTGGGCAGAGGAGAGAAAAAAGATTAATGAAGGGTTCATGATAAGGACATGAAGGAGAAAACACTCCAAGGGCAAAACAGGCTCAGCTTAAAGGTACAAAGTGAATTCATTACTGACAGAGTAAGAGGAGGATAATGAGAAGTAAAATAAGCCCTTAAAAGACCTTTTTTCCCCAGCCCCTCTCTCCTTCCCACTGACCGCCCAGGGAGACAGGGCATGGGGTTTTGGTCAGTTCGTCACCTGAAGATTTTCTTTCGCTGCTCAGGGAGAGGAGTCCTTCCCCTGCTGCACCGTGGGTCCCTTCCCACAGAAGACAGTTCTGCATGAACTTCTCCAACATGGGCCCTCTCTCAAGAGCAGCAGTCCTGCCAGAACTGCTGTAGCATGAGCCCTATCACTGAGACACAGTGCTCCCAAAACTGATGCGCTGTGGGTCTCTCTTCCCACGGGGTGCAGCTCTCCAAGGACAGGCTGCTCCAGACTGGGAGCAGGGCCCCTCTCTCCACTGGGTCTCCCACGGGATCACAGCCTCCTCCAGGGATCCACCAGCTCAGGGTGAGCACCTCCCCCACAGGCTGTGGGTGGATCTCTGATATGTTATCACAGAGTGTTACCAAACTCCCTATTTGGCCCAGCTTTAGCCAGCAGCATGTCCATCTTCAGAGCCATCAGGGATTGTCTCTGCTGGACGTGGCAGAACCTTCTAGCAGCTTCTCTCAGAAGCCACTTCTATGCCCCCCACTCGCTTCCAAAAAACCAGTGCAAAACCAACACAGTACCTTATAAAAATTCTAAATGAAACTCATACTGCAGTTTGCATGATACTTTGTTTTGCCAATAATGTTGTGATTCCATATGTGTTGGCAGCGGTACATTTGTCTTTGCCTAGTCCCCTGCCCAACTGTCTCCCTCCTCCTCCCTCCACCCCCAAAATAACAAATAATTCAATACTGAAGGTTTTCTTCTATATGGGGTAATGTAACACAATATGTTAATTGTATTTCAGTAAAATACAACAACCACATTTTCTTCATCCCTGAGGAACCTTCCCATCACATGCCATAATTTCAGTCCTGTAATCTCTTCCAGTAAGATTCCCTGGGACTTCTGCATGCAGAAACTTGCACCATCATGCATGAAAGACTTCAGGCTGAAACAACCTCCAAGTGGAGTGTGGTGTTAACATTCATACTGTTCCAGGCATAACTGCATCACTGCAATTTGCTGTTAAGATTCAACAGAGGGTTTCCTGTGGGCTGAAATCTGGCCTGCAGAACCTCAGTTTATGAGCACATTTTAGAAGTGTGAGTATTCACAAAATCATTTGGGTAGCCAAGAGTTAACCAGATTAACATATCAGTTTTACAGATAATACTTAAACAAAACTCAGTCAATGAAACAAAATGTTAGCAGAGCAGATGTTCAGTATTTCCAAAAATAAAAACTAAAAAATAATGAAGCTATAAAGAAATCTTCCATGTCCTTTTGTTTTTCCAAATCCCAGCTTGGATTTGAAGAACTTGGTCCTAGTTTTTTTCTGTTTCCAGAGAAAATCCATGAGGAAGCAAAATATATATCAAAACTTGTTACTTGTCTTAAAAAAGGTAGTTCTTTACTTATGGAATTTCTGAATTCCCCTCTGCCAAACCCTCTTGTTTAGGCAGGTCTTTCACTTAGAACATTGTGCATGAAGACTTCTAATCCTTACTTCTGTCAAAGTGTTTCTGAAGTCATTATACAAGATTAGGATGAAGTGGATTAGATGCTTTGGAACAGGGCACATGGGGTAGGTGGAGCAATAAATTTGCAATATCCTGAGCTAAGCAGCTCTCCTATGACCAGCAAATGTCATTTTACTCTCAAAGAAAAAACTGAAAGTTATTCAGTAATAATCCTCACATAGCAAGATACCTTTATGAAAAACTCTGCCCAACAGGCGAAATGCAGAAATTATTATGTGAAGAAGCCAGAGTGTTTCTTTTCTTTTCAAAGTTGGATATAGTATGGTAGTCATCTTGGCAGATTATTCTAATCACATTTAAGCCAAAGCAATCAATAAGTACGTGACAGATTTTGTCAGTCATGCTTGCCCATCCTGTGCCCCAGATTATTCAGATCAGAGAATTTGCAGAAGCAGGGAATGTCTGACTTCTGGTGTGCACCACTTGATGTTACTCCCATGGAAACTCAGATATGATAAAGAGCACCTAAATCTTTACTTCTAATACAATTAGGTCACAGATAGAAACTTCTCAGTTTCAGGAACTGAGAGACACACCTGAGGTCCTACAGTAGACGGGACCAATAAATTCATTGACAGATTGATCAGATTTATTTCTTCATTAACATTCTTAATTTCAGCTTTTGTCATAGGCATGCACTCCAGGGATGTGGGCATTTGGATGTCATAGTTTGCAACATAGTGAAAAGAAAAGAAAGGAAAGGAAAGGAAAGGAAAGGAAAGGAAAGGAAAGGAAAGGAAAGGAAAGGAAAGGAAAGGAAAGGAAAGGAAAGGAAAGGAAAGGAAAGGAAAGGAAAGGAAAGGGAAGGGAAGGGAAGGGAAGGGAAGGGAAGGGAAGGGAAGGGAAGGGAAGGGAAGGGAAGGGAAGGGAAGGGAAGGGAAGGGAAGGGAAGGGAAGGGAAGGGAAGGGAAGGGAAGGGAAGGGAAGGGAAGGGAAGGGAAGGGAAGGGAAGGGAAGGGAAGGGAAGGGAAGGGAAGGGAAGGGAAGGGAAGGGAAGGGAAGGGAAGGGAAGGGAAGGGAAGGGAAGGGAAGGGAAGGGAAGGGAAGGGAAGGGAAGGGAAGGGAAGGGAAGGGAAGGGAAGGGAAGGGAAGGGAAGGGAAGGGAAGGGAAGGGAAGGGAAGGGAAGGGAAGAGAAGAAAAAAGAAAAGAAAAGAAAAGAAAAGAAAAGAAAAGAAAAGAAAAGAAAAGAAAAGAAAAGAAAAGAAAAGAAAAGAAAAGAAAAGAAAAGAAAAGAAAAGAAAAGAAAAGAAAAGAAAAGAAAAGAAAAGAAAAGAAAAGAAAAGAAAAGAAAAGAAAAGAAAAGAAAAGAAAAGAAAAAGCCGGAAACTGAAATTTTATTGCTCATCCTGACATTTAACTTCTATATGTTGTTAACCACAAATTTAATTTTTTACAAATAATCTTTGCCATTTTTTCATTTGAAAAATGGAACATATGGTTTGACACATGGTTATTCCTATGCTAATGAAATCAGATACCATTGCAAGTGAGATGTGGAAAGGAAAAGAAATCTGTGTAATGGTGAGAGTGTTTAAGGAAAGCCTTCTTTTTGCCCTAGTATCTACTAGTCTGCCATATGTCAGTCACTTACTCTTACATCCACTCAATTAAAGAGCAGCACTTCTTTATTAAAGCATATGTTCCAACACTACTATATGCAAAATGTTTTCTAGAGTGACTCTATCCAGGTTGGAAAAATAAGTCTTTGTATACTGAATTACAAAATGACCAGCTGAAGATCTTTTCAGTTCTACTGACAGAAGTAGCTGTTTATAATATATCATGACAGATATACTTCAGATTTTTTTTGCACAAATAATGTTATTTTCATCATTTTGTAAATAGGATATATTTTGGATTTCTTTTTCAGTTAAACATATTTCAAAAACTGAAGGTTTTAAGTATAGGTCTGAAATTAATTTAAAATCATGAAATTTGAATTAAAAGTTTCAATAGGACCAAAATGTGTTGATTTTATGGACCTGGACATTTTTGGGTTTTAACTTGCTTTGGAGGACTTTTAAAATTGTTTCTACTTTGATTTGAAACAAGAAAAGACATAAAAACCATGGGAAATTTTGTGAAACGGAGAATCTGGTTCTTGCCCAGCCTACTGTAATTCCAGTTCATCTGAATCCTTTTGGTTTTCAAAATGTAAATTAATTAAATTTCTTTGTCCCTTAAGTGTCTTCAATGACGTCGTATTTTTCTTCAGAATATTCTTGATCTCTGCAACAGCCATCCAGTGCTTGCTTTGAATTTTATTGAGGCTTTCAGCCTCTTCAGAAGTTACACAAGTGAAGCTGTCTCTGTTTGCCAGATGGGGTTAGAGCACTTGGAAAAAGAAAAAGCAGAATAAGAGGCAATCTGACTCCCACCCACTTTATGGGTCAGTCTCAACTACTGAAAGCACTTCATCTCTCAGTGATGAGGCAAAGGAGAAAATAACTACCTCACTGCATTTCCCAATTTGTAAGAGGCTTGCAATGATGTTTTGGAAGAGGAGAAAGAAAAAGTATTTCACTGGAGAAAGGAAAATAACAATTAAAAGGAAAGGAGGAAAGGAAGAAAAATGGAAGTAGAGTACACTGTAAGAGAGAAAAGGTTTATGCTGATGTAGCTACCATGAAAAAAATCATTGTTTAGGATCACAATAGTATGTATACATGCCGTGGTTTAGGAATGGCATTCCCTAATTTAGTGCTCCCATTAAAAGGAAGGGCTTTTCCCCTAGCTCCTTCAGTGAGAGACCAAAAAGGCAAATTCCCAAGCTGAGATATAAACAATTTACTGAAAACAGCAATGACATAAGAAAACAATCAGTAACAGCAACAATATTGGCAATAAAAGTGCAAAAAAAGGGTAATTTACTTCCAAACAATACTCACAGATATACCCAGTGCCACCTGATCCATGAGACAAAGCACAAAATGGCAGAGGACTCTCCCTGCGCCACCTTTCTCTTCTTGACAGTAATCCACTCTTGTCACCTTTTTTGGGAGTGAGAATCCCTCACTGCTGTCACTGGTGGTGATGTACAGAAGAACAAACTAGACATGTTCACATGGCTTCAGGCTCCATGCCCTCAGCTACTGCAAAAACCTGTACAAGTCTGATTATTTTAATGTGAACAAAAAGAAACAGCAATCGTTAAACTCTGACTGGAAACTGTACTCACAACTTGTTATTCTTTTCAGTAAAAGTCCTGTGTCATCTTGAATCCTAGGGTCATTGTTTACAAGTAAACTGAACAGCCTTGACCACAGAGGTTTAAAGTGTGGAAATATCAACATACCACTCATGAGATGAAGCATGAAAAATTCAACAGATACTATGAGATTTTGTGTTTCTGAAAAAGTATCTCATCTAAAACAGAACCCATTTTAATGTAAATTTGCAATCTGTGTAGTTAAAAACTTTCTGGTTTGTTATATTATTTATTGTACAGCCTGCTCAGTTTTGAAACAAAGCCCCATGTAATTTGGGCTTTTTAAAGCAGATTAAAATGTACAGACCTTAGTAAACTTATTTTAAAATATGTAGGAAATGGAGTGTGGGATTATTGTTGGTTATTTAGGGTGCTTTTCTTTACACAGATAGAACACTTCTGTAAAATGACAGAAAGCCCCAAAGCTAGTGCTGCAGTGTGTTGTTAAAATGTGGGTTTGCTTGCCTTGTTTACATTAGATAGACTTTTCTGTCTGCTAAATGAGAAACGGATGAAATAATTTTCAGTGTTTACTATGGCAAGGAAGAGCAGAAATTAGACCTGTTGGATATTCTACCGTGTGCCTATCAATCCAGTGGCGCCATTCCTAAGCAGCTGTTGTTAGCCAAGGAAAGGTTTCCTAATGTTTGTGTCTGCAGTTTGTATCCTGAGGTTTACCACATACTGTAGAGTCATCCTTCACAGATTGAACTGTGCTGAAATGACAAGAAGGCATTCATGACTGTACATATTCAGAAGTGAAATGTAACTTAGAGAGAGTAAGTTATTTAGCTGCGTTTTTTCATGTTCTTCAGCTGTGTAAGAATAAGTAAAGGTTTTTTCCAAAAGCTTTATAAATTTCAATCTCTCCATAACTCATTGAATTTCTATTTTCATCAGGACATGGTTAAGTTACAAAAGAAAAGTACTCTGAAAGTAGAGAAAATCCTGTGGTCAGTCATCATTACAAGAAAATCTAAATCAAATTATTGAAGTGCTTACACGACAATCTAATCAGGAATGCTAACACTTGGCATTTCAGAAGACATCAGTAAGGTATTCAGACAAACCTGAAGGAATTGTGAATAGAAAAGTGCAGGAGATATTTGGCATGATCCCTTTCATGTGCAGAGCTCAGTTTGTCTTGCAAACACCTGTGCTGACAGGCAATATGAATCACACTTACTTTTGTTTACTTAGGTTTAACTACCTTCCTTAGAACTACCCCTTACATTTCTGAGGAAAATGGTGACTATGAAGGCGTGGAGCCATCCTGAGTGTTTGCTCAAAATGTGATGGAAGTTAAATTTGCATACATTCTCTATTGCCTAAATTGCATAAAGCACTAAGGTTGTTTGATAAATAAATCCTCCTTTAATTCCCTTAAGGGTCTAAGCTAGCTCAGTCCTTCTCAGGCCTTGGAGGAATATATCAAGAGACAGGAAAAAGTATTCAAAAGAGGTTCATCCTTGGCTGTAGTAAGATGTTTATTTCCAGGTGGTGTCCAGGGGAAAGAGGATGTCCCCAGGGGAACAGGGTCTGTTCTCAGGACTTCTGAGGGAGGGGCAAGCTGGCACACAGCCAATGGGGTCAGAAGGGGAAGGAAGGGTCAGACTACATGACACGAGCTCCAGGGCTCCCTGAGCGGGGAGAAACCATTCCCACAGGGGAATGTAACAGTTGTTCAGATGATAAGGCAGGTTTTTTACGTCTTTTTGGTTATATATCAGATACTTCATGATAGGACAAATGACCACACTCTGACACCTTCAATTTTTTTTAAAGACCTAGTAGACCACAGTGTATATTCTAGACTTTCTGTCGGGAATTTAAATCTTAATTTTACAACAGGTGATCTCAGAACTGCCTGAATCAAATACAAATGCTATAGCACAAAAAAAGAGAAGGAGGTAGAGGGCAAGCCAGTTATTCCAGGAACAGGAAACCACAGAGCAGAGTAAGAAAGAATTTACAAATTAAAAACAACCCAAGAATCAAAAGCTAACTCCTCAGGAGGCTGGAAAAATGCAAGGAGCTGCTTGACATTGTGTGAAAGTTTCAGTATGCTCACGATGGCTGTAAAGCTTTTAGAATACTTGGCAGATTCAGAAGAAAACAAACAAACAAACAAACAAACAAAAAACACCAAAAAAACCAACAACAACAAAAACACAAACCAAAAGCAATAGTATTTTTTAGTCCAGCTAAGGAAGTTGTATTGCTTGAGGTCAATGGATATGTAATTGTTTTGGAAATTTTCTAGAGGGTAATTTTGAATTTTCTCTTACATAGGAGTTATAGTTACTTAGTGCTTCTTAACTTAAAGGTGTATCTTTGTTTCTTCTTAATAATACACTAGCTGATTAACAAACCCTTTGTTTTCTAATCAGTTCCTCAGAGTCAAATCTGTTTTTACACAGATCCATAAACAGATCAATGATTTCTTATGACATCATGAATGTATTTTCATAGTGAAATAAAAACAATTAAAGCAGAAGATCAGTTTTTCTGTTTATATACTATGTTTATTATTTGATCTATTGTTTTAATGTTTCCTTTCCAATTTATTCACATCAGTCTTTACTCACCTTCATGTTAGGCCCAGTAACTGATTTATCTGTCCACTCTTTTTAAATTTCTAGTTCTTTCTCTGATTGGTGCTTCCTCAGCTCAGTTAATTAATGGCCTTCCCATGACTGCCTCACATACTGCTCTGTGGTATTGCATTTTATGGAAATGGTTTGCTCTTCTTTTAAAAGATCACTCAGGGCAGCAGATGTAGCGTTGGCTTGCTTACTAAGCTAGAAGCTTAAGTGATTTATTTCACCAAGGGCTTTAGCTGCAGCTACCTATGGTAAGAATAGGGAGACAGTAATTCTTTTTGGTTTATTTCAATTGTATAATTTGGGATCACAGTTTTCATCAAATTCCGTATAGGATCTTCTGTGGCGATTTCCTTCGCTTTCTTTTTTCCAATTATGTAACAAGGTAATATTCGGTGTGAGGGTAGAAAGTCTCTTAAGGCTACAGGGACCTCCCTGAAGGCGTGAGGGGATCTCAGCCCATACTCGGTCACTACAGATGAGAAACATTATTTTGGGTAGTACTTTGGGATGGAGAGAGGATATAGACATCACGCGACTGGTGTAATTGCACCAATCCGGATAGTTATAGGCTTTGTTAATGGGTGATATGTCTTTTCTGTATGTGTTTTTTACTTGGTTAATTTCTGGCCCATTATTCTTTGGGCATCTATAGTAAAATTTGACACAGTATGCTGCTTTGGTGGACTCCAGCAAGTCTAATTCTTGGGGTTCTTCTAGGGCATTAGGTAACATTTTTGTCCAATCATCTCAAGTATCTACTGCGTTGGGTCTCTTACCTGTGGTGCGGAGGAGCTCTGAGTTATAGACGGGCCAGTCATCTGCTACAAAAGGAATCCCTACTAGACATGTGGAAAGTGGGTTATCAACGCTGCCCATGGATAAGCACATGTTATCTTGTTTCAATGTTTTTGCTAAGGTTACTTAAACATTATGGCTAGAAACTATACATTTTCCAGAGGTGAGCTAGAGCAAACCATTTCCATAAAATGCAATCCCACACTGCTCCTCCCTTAAAACACAGGCAACTAATTTTCACAAAAATTGCAAACTTTCCACTCTGTCTGTGATCTGTACTTCTCCTTTACTGCTCTTGTGTCATTTCCATTGACACTATGGGATGTTTGGGGTATTCTATACTGCACTGTAACTTCATGTAACTTACAGAGCATGAAGCAGAACAAAGGCGCATTTTTTGATAAATTACGAAAAATCCCACGTATAAAATTATAGAACAAAAAGATGAAAAGAGAAAAAAATTAGAAAGTTTTCCTCAGATGCCCTCATATTGCGTAAAACATCACATTACTAAGCTATCATTAATAAATAAGCAGTTTTATTTGCAAGTTTCAAAATACTGTAAGGCAATTTATTAAATCCAATTGCAAGTAGTAGAGTCATGACTATTTCAAATGATACACAAAAATAAATATTAGTCCAAAAAGTTTCTTTTGTTTTGACTGTCTATAAAAATATACTTTTTATTTGTCTACTCATAAAAATATATAAGGCTGTCTGCAATAGGTCTGCAATTATTGTCACTGCAGTAATTAGTTCAAATGTAAGCAATTACAGTGACTATATTCTGTCATAAAACAGTTCCATAACAGAAGAGGCTAGATGAATCTCAACTTTCCTTAATATTCCTTACAGAATACTACAAACTATGGAAAATCACAGCTTCTAAAGAAAAAAACTTTATCCTGCAATGTAGTTTGGGATGCATTGCACTTCACAATGAATAAAATCCAAAGGTTTTGGTAAATCTTTAATGTGCTAAGCAGTAAAGGTCATCTAAAGAAATATAGTTAACTTTTAATCTTTTAGTAAGAATTTGTGCGCTTTTTTGGTAGGAATGCAGTGTTCACTAATAGTGAAAAAATTATTTTCATAAAATATTCAGCAAAAATAGCCAATTACTAGAAAAAGCAAGATCTTTTAATATTTAATGTTAAGAGGTTTTTGACAGGTACAGAGGTAGAACTTTTAATAACATTTAACACTTCAAACCTTTCAGCACCTAGAAAAGAATGTAAACTGTTATACTAGACAGTATCTGGAGCATTCCTTCTATGGCATTTCATGCTAAAACTGTTCTGTGACTAAAAAATAGCTTAGAAAATACCTTTAAAGCCTCAATAGCATGAACAGTATGTACGAAGCTATGCACTCCCTATCTCTTCACACTTCTGTCACTGCCTGAATGAACATTTTCCTGATGACAATCACCAAAGTGTTCCTCTGTTCCTTCATTTACCCCAGAGTCATTGCTCAGTGTCCCCTTCTCACTGCTAACACTTCATCCCCCCCTTGACCTACCACCACTCAGTATTTCAAGGAGACAGCAGTTTTCAGAGATTATTCTTGAGAAAAGTGCTCCTTTAACGAGATTTTTTTTAACTCGGGAAAGACATTAATGGAGAAGGTCACAGGTGCTGTATATGAATGCCTGGATGTCAGATCTTCGTGGCCCACAGTCAATCACACTCAGCAGTGAGACAGGAGTGTAACTTTTTAAGTGCTTTTGCATGTGAAATTCTGGGCATTCATCCTTTAAAATTTCATAACTTGACATCCCACCCCACTTTTTCCAAACTTTAGTCATTTCATAACATTTGAATTTTAAGCTGTTATACAAAACAGAAAGTGTCACCTTTTAACTGTCCAAGGCATTAATACAGTCTGAACTTATCACAACTATCCAAACACTTCCCGTATTATGTGTTCTGATTTTTTTTTTTCCCTGAATCCACCATGGTCTGCTGACAAAGTGGGCTCCTTTTCAAGACCTAATGTGGTCTTCTCCAAAACTGGAAGAAAAACACACATAATTCCATTTCTGGCTGGTCCAAATCTCAAGCAACCTGAAAAAATTACCTTTGCCTTGAGCAAGAGGTAGGACCAGCCAACTTCCAGGAGTCCCAACCAACCTGTATGATTTTGTGTCATTACAGGTTAGACACATATGCTATTTGTCTATATATTCTCTATGTTATGTCTATAAATAATGCACCATGTGTCAAGCACAGAAGGGAAATAGTTAAGCCACTGATGGACAAAATTGCTACATAAAAATATAATTCATTCTTACAGTAAATTTGTCTGAGAAACTCACAGCAAGGGGTGCATCAGCAGCCAGAAATGAAAGACATAAGAAAAAGGAACTTTATTCCAGTTACCCAGCAGCTGGTTTAAACTGCTGCTAATTCCATGGCTAACAATGAAGAGATGTACTTTTAAAATAGTTTTATGACAAAACATTTTTTTAACCACAGGGTTTGGAGAAATGAACAAAAACTACTGAGTTTTGGGATATATTTTGCCAGCCCAGTTAGGGATAGATCCTACCCCTTCTTGAAGTCAAAATTCATCAGGTTGTGCTGAGGGTTAAGAACATAGAAGAAAGACTTACGGGACAGTATCTATCCAAGATGGGTGCACTGTTAGAATGCATCTAGCTCAAGGTAAGTATTCTGTGAAATAACTCACCAAGAAGGTGTTGCAAAAGTCAAGGGTTGGGTTTAAAGATTGCCTTTTATATAGAGGCATCCAGGATTTTATATTTTGTGTGGGTGGGGATTTGTCTCCAAAGAGAGGCAGGAAGATGAAGCAAAGCTAACAGTAGGCTTTTACTCTCTCACACTTGGCTGCACACGTTTTTTTTGTTAGAACACTAATGTTTTCAATTGTTTTCATACACACTCATTTAAACTGGAGCCCAGGTCCATTTTTTTTAATATTATCTTTATGTTTTCTTCTGAATTTTCAGTTTCTTATGATATAATGTTTCAACTGCAAAATCCTCTAGCAACACTAGTTCTACAAATTACTCCTGCTCTGTACCTGATACAGGGTTAAAACAGTTAAGAAAAATTGAACTTTTGAAAACTTTAACTGCCTGCTGATCTTGGCTAAAACTGCTGGAAAATTCCAAAGGCTCACCACCAGCAGAGAATTAATCTTGCCAGGACAAGATTTCGAATCCTGTGATAATTAGATCTAATGATTCCATATGCAGTGAGATAGATTACAATCAAATGCAGGGTTTACCTTATTGGCAGGAACCCAAAATGAAGGGCTTTAAAGATACACATACCTCACATCATTGCTTGTTTGTTTGTTTAAAGTTGGATGAGTCAGCATCTATATTTTCTTAGTTTTTCAATACCAGGAATTTGGTTTACTTTTTGTGGGCTTAGATAGATACCTTCCTTGGAAAGATGTTTCCCCAGGTACTAATTAGAAGATCTGTGACCAGACAGTTTTTGCTGCTTATTTATAAAGAGTATTTCCTTCTGTAAAACTGTATATCTTTCGTTCTCAGTCTGATGAGTGCACCTTTTTCCTGCATAGCTCCATGATTTTCCTGTTAATTTCACTGCTTATAACATTTTTAGGCTTTCATCCCCTCTCCTTGTTCAGTGATATTCAATGAGGAAAGGAGTATGCTCATTTTACTGGTATCTCTTCAGCTCTGCCTCCACCTACCTTGGTCTTCTGGCAGTGAGCACACAAAGTATATGAATATAAACAGCAGTGTTGCAATTTGGCATCTACTGACCTCTGTGGCAAAACTTGTTTCATCTAGCTGAGAATTTGAGAGTTCTTTTATCAAGCTATTATTTTTCTGATAGTTTTTACGGGGTAATTTAACTTTTTACTCAAACCTGTATAAATGGCTTTTATTGGAGAGTCTTCTTTTCTTACCTATCACCCACTTCATTCCGGCACTTGTTTTTTGAGTGAATGACTTCTTTGCTTTATATACAGTCTTGCATCCAGTGGTTTTCTGTTGAAGTATTCTGGGGGAAAAGACATGTTTGAGTCTGTCCAAAAATGTGATTTTGCAATCTGTGTCTCGGACTTTTAGGCAGAGACTTTCACACAGACATCTCTCCGCGTGTCAGAAAAGAGCCTTCTCTAAAAGTCACAAGGAATTTAATTTTACCTTTAGTTTTGCTCAAACTGAACCCAAAGGCATTTCCAGTCACAAATTCAGCAAGATGAAAGCAACACATAAAACAAAACAGACTGCAGAGACAGTCAACATTTCACCATGTGTTTTCTTTTCACCCAGCTTCTTAACACCAAGGAAAGGGACTTCACAGCACTACCCATCAATGCATATCAGAGCCAGGATTTTTTTCCCATAACCATGTTTTTAATTTTCTACTGGTCTGCATCATTATTAGCAGTCAACCTGTCCAATAAATCCAGGGTATAGCTGAACAATTCCCATTTTGTTCTGGTTGGGTCACCCAGGATTTAATGGTCAATTTCTTCCATTTTACATCTAATTTTTACCAGTATTTAATCTACTGATATCTGTTCCTTGGTACAGGGGGTTTTAATGGTAATGTGATGCAATATAAACATGCAATTACCATGAACATTTCCCAACAGAAATGTGTCATCAGTCTCATGCAGTCTTTTAAGTCCCATTGGAAAAAATAACTTCTTCCTTTGTAAGGAAGGAAATTATGATGAAATTGAAGTGTCATTTTATGTCTATTTTTCTGCTGAGATAACAGTTTCATAGGAAACAGGTTTTCAGATATGTTTTCCCAGGAGCCAAGAGGTATTTTCAGAAATGTATCTGTGGTGAAGGACTGTGAAGTTCATGTTGGTTTATTCTCCAGAGCTCATTGTTACAGTTCTTAAGGCCAGAGGAATGATATCATCTCCATAACACAGAAAACATATTTTAACTTAATTCTGAATTCAGGCATTCTCTCAGAAAACAGATGGAAGGGCTGCACTCACTAATGCAGTCAAGAATGAAGTATGAGAATGAAGTATGAGAATTATATAAGAACTCAGGATATTTTGCCATCACGATTATGAACTGCAATTCAGAGTTAGAGATTAATGTATCCTATCCTTGAAAGTTATGCTTTCTAGTCTAAAATTCTAAAATTATACTTCTTGGGTATTCTCAGAGTACAGTTTCCCCTAATCATCAAACTTAGTAGTGAAAGAATAGGCATAAAAACAACATTTCATAAAACTGCTGAAGTAAATTAACTCTGTCCACTAGGGATGCTGTGATTTGAAATTTACAACAGCTGTACACAATTTTTCTTAAAGATGATAAGTGGTGTATAATTAATTGGAAACATTCAAAAGTATGAGGGGTAAAAAACCCCAGACAAACAGACCGCTGTGTAAAAAGTGGACAGAAGTAAAACACTGAAGGATTTCTGCCTCACTTGCAGTCAAAAGCACATATTTTGTTCAGACAGCAAAACACTTCAACATTCTTTGCACTTTTTGAGAGTTCTTCAGAATGCAATTGAGACAGAATATGTCGGAAATCACTGTGAAGTATTACTTATCTTCTTTGATGGAAAATAATAATTAGCCTCAATTTTCACCTCTTCATTCCATCTACTTTATCTAAGGGGTAGGTTATGATGAATGAAGTGATATGCATCAGCTATTCCTTGGTTACATTCTGCAAGTCTTCTCCAGAAAACCACATAAAACAGAATATATATTTTTATGACATTCTGATGAGATACCATTTGATGCAACCACAAGCTTTTGTTCTCAAATAAATATCCTCACAGTATAACAAATTAGAAGTTCCCTGACCATATGGAGAGAGGGATTATTCACTCGCCATTAGATATCTTGCCTCTATCAAATGGCTTCAAGCTAATTATTTCAGTCCTCTGAATTCTGAAAAAATTAGTAAATTCCTTCCTAAATGTTTTGCTTTTTGGAATATATAAATATTTTTTACTCTTTAGCAATGTAAAAAATTATCACTTTGTTTTCACTTATTTATCAGATACCTTTGCAGCTGCTTCTTATGAAACACCTTTCTCTCTCTTGAAAACAAAATTCAATTGCAGAGAACATAATTAGAGAACTGTCTAGAACTTCAAAATGTAACTGACATTATATTGCATTTGAAATATTATTACTTCAGTGCTGATTACAGGCCTCAGTACACGAATACAGAAATTTGAAATCTGACCACAAGTGTTCTGAACTGGTGCATTCTTTTCAGCAGTTTGTGAAACTAAGCAATGTGGCAAGACATTACTTACGTATATCTCTTTTAAAATCTTCTTTCTGCCACAAATAGAACCTAGATAGGACATTAGCATTTGTTTGTTATTAGAACACTTTGGTTTTACCATTCAGCTGCTGTGACAATCAAAGAAGCTGACAGAAGTTGAGGTTAGTGTGCATTATACACTGTTTATTTTGGATAGAACTAGTCAAAATTATTCGTTTTTATTTATTTATTTTACTGAACAGCTAGAAAGCTCAAATCTTGGGTGAGGGTTCTACAATGGAGAGGAGAGGAGAGAAAAGAAGAAAGGAGAGGGAGAGGAGAGGGAGAGGAGAGGGAGAGGAGAGGGAGAGGAGAGGGAGAGGAGAGGGAGAGGAGAGGGAGAGGAGAGGGAGAGGAGAGGGAGAGGAGAGGGAGAGGAGAGGGAGAGGAGAGGGAGAGGAGAGGGAGAGGAGAGGGAGAGGAGAGGGAGAGGAGAGGGAGAGGAGAGGGAGAGGAGAGGGAGAGGAGAGGGAGAGGAGAGGGAGAGGAGGCTAAATTTATTCCATTCCTCTATAAATAATAGTATCTTAAACTATAATGTTAAAGCAAAAGATAATACATGTTTCAGTAAGAATCTCAGAATATATATTTTATGACGTTAAAAATTTTCTATAACATTTCTTATAAAACATAAATACGCAAAAATAGCTCTAGAAACCAAGGATTCTGCAACATTACTCCACCTAGGATTAATATAAATTAAAATATGTAAAATAACATCATGTGCAGAGAAGGCAATAACCTAAAAGTTACTATATTTTTCTATTTTAAATTACCTAAAACAATGTTTTTACAATTTATACTCTAAATTTTGTACTGGTTGGATGTTTCATCCTTTTCTAATCTCACTCTGTGGTCCTTTCAAAATATTTCATATTTTTCCCTTCATGCTACAACCCTATATCTTCAGTAGTGGAACTACCTGGGGTCTCCTAACTCTCCCTGATTCATTCATGAGCCTGAAGAAACTAGAGCACAGACAAAAGGCATCTAGGTTTGGTGGCCTGGCAGCATTTTTCAGGCTGTCTTTCATCACTTCCAGATTGTGCCATGATTTAGGACAGTATGATGATTAACTGTACAAGCAGTTCCCAGGCCAGTCCTCTCATCTGTGATTAGCCAGCTGCTGTCCTTTCTTAGTTACTGATCATGCTTCCAGCCAACTATCCTATATTTTCACACAGTGTTTATATTCCCTGGAAGTCTATAATCATCTTCTTATCTTCCCCCTAACATCTTCCTAATTCCAAGCTTCTGTTTTCTAGCTTATCACCCTACAATCAAACTATCCTTACACACCATTCCATCTGTTGACTTTCTGTTTCAAAATTCAGTATTTGAGAAGGTTTGGAGGAGCCTACAGCTCCTGCATTATTGAGCAAATCTCCCTCCAACTTCAGAAATATTGGCTCAGTTTCTGGCCTAGATTCAGGTCCTCTCAGAGGTTTTAAGCAGTGTTCATAAATGTGAGGGACATGGTTTGAAATGAGACTTGTGAGAAGAAAAATAAAGAGATGAGAAAGAAAGAACTGGTTCCAGTCTCTTTTTAAAAGCCAGTGTTTAAGTATATGAGATATTTACTGGAACAGAGATGGGGCTTTTGGAGCAGGTTTTACACATAATTCCAGATATGAAATTGTGCTGTTTTCTGTTACTTGTGCACTTTCCAACAGTGACACTTATGCTTCATTGAAATTGAACTTTGTGGGATACAGCACAGTACAGAAGGTGAGGATAAGGCAGAGCCAATTTACTACAAGCACAAGTCTCAAGGGAGCGTCCTTGTTCTCACACTATAATACATCATTCTGAAAAATACTGCATGCATATAAGAACATACTTCATTGTTTCACTAGCATTATTTTAGAATCTGTTGTCTTCCTAACATTGGAATATTGGGATAAAGTATCCTAATTTATCCTTAAAAATTCTACCTTAAAGTCCTTCCATTTTAGGAAGATATCTGAAAATTATTATCTCAGTTTAAGTTCGTGCTTCAAATATTAGACGTTGGCCAGGACAGCACTTCCTTACTGTTTCCCTGCTTTCTTTTTAAATCTGTCAATATCTCTTGTCACCTTCCAAGACCTTTCACCTACACACACACACACATACACTCCAATTACAATCACTGTAGCTCTAGAGAACCTATCTACTCTGTTTTCTGAACACTTAGCATAGTCTCTAGCTATGGGCCTTCGTTCATGTCCAGGACTTTCAACAATCACGTCAAAAGAATCTCAGTCTTTCTGCTTTTCTATTAGACCCTATTGCAAGAGATATGAGAGGCAAAACTAGACTATCCCTTAAAGGCCCCATCAAATATATGATAATTAGGTAATACCACTAATTACATGGTCTCATTCTAAAGAATGGCATTGCTATAGTGCACTTCCAGTAATCACTGCCCTGAAAGGTTTTTTTTCCCTCAAGCCTAAAAGCAAGTTTTGATTGCTAGACAGATCTGTGACATACAAAATCTTTTAAACAAATTATTTTCTGAAACCATTGTGAGATTCTCTATGACGCTTCTTGGCTCAAACCATAGACTGACTGGTAGCAGAGACATAGTATCTTATGACATAGTTCTTGCAGTGCAGCATGTTCTTCTGAGACAAGCCAGGCTTGGTTTGACTCTGTAAAGAAATCGGATATGTTATATGCAGGTTTACCCCAGGATCCTCTTTGACCTGCACGGCTTTAGGCATCTTATACCACCCAGCAGAAAGACAAAGTGAGACTTAGAGATTCTGCATGAACTGTAAGCCCATATGTACAACTACATACAAAACTATATGTATATTTTAGGATTTTTCTTCCTGGAATATGAAAAATCTAGAGGGAATAAAACCCTGAAAACCTGAAGCACAGCATAATCTGTATACATATCTTATGGTAAAAGGATAAGGAAGCAAGGAGTACAGAATACTTAACTAATTACAAGATGATAAATTGTGCATGCTCATTTGAGGATGTTTCAGTTTAGACACAACAGTGATTATGTTCATCTCCTTTGTAACCATAAAACTTTCCAAACCAATGCTTCATTTTTGCAACATATTTATCCTGTTTCTTTACCCTGGATGACCTTTTGACCCATAGTATGCATTTGAAGCTTTAGTACAAATGTTATTGAAATAAAATTATCTAGAGAACATAGATATGCCTACAAGACTACGAGGGAAGAGGGAAAATTTGTTTTAAATACAGGTAAGCATATTAAAGTTTATCTCAGGTGAACACCATTCTTGATTTTTCCTTCCCAACAAAATTGAATTTCCTCATAAATGTAAGAGATTTTTGCACTTACATTTTAAAACACAGTATCAGTTGAATGTCTTCTGTTGTTGTTTAAATTTATGGGGGGTCCCCGGGGAGTGCCCCCCGGAGACCCCCGGGTCTTATGAGGTCGTGGTGTTCCCGTGCTGGCAGGCAAAGAGACTCAGATGCCGGTGGGATGCTGATGAGGTGAGGGTTTATTCACTGAGGGAGAGGGGAAGGGGGAGAAGGGAGGAGGGGGAAAGGGAGCATCAGGAGGCCTCCAGGGGTAGAGGGGCAAGAGGGGCAGAGCCTTCTGCCTTAGCATTCTTATCACAGAGGTTCAAAGGGGCGCGGTAACATTCTCCAGCCAATGAGGTTACAGATACAGGATACTGCAGGGAGGGTACAGACTGGGGATAAACCATACATTTTCCAGGGGTGAGCTAGAACAAACCATTTCCATAAAATGCAATCCCACAGTCTTCTTTCATCCAGATGCCACACATCAAAACTAGAAAGGTTTTTCTGTGACAAAATTAGGACACAGTGGGAATCACATCACTTCATAAATCTGTTTATAAGTTGAAATACTAAAAATATATAAATATGTCATCTATCTATATATAGTAATATATATTATGTCAGCTATATAAAATATAGGTGTTTATGTTGACTTTCTAATTTTTTCAGGACCTAGGCATATAACCTCAGAGGCTGGATTTGCAAGCTTGAGAACATTTTTGGTTCAATTGTCTCCTACCAATAGGTGTCTTGCAGTTCAAAAAGCTATACCAGGACCCTTGTGCTTTAATCATGAATACTTCAGCATAGAAATGGAGAAAAACTAGAATGTGCTTTGATTAGAATATGTTCCAAGAAGAGAAATATTTTAAAAGCTCAAATTCTGCAAGTGTAATTTTTTCATAAGCTCTCTTATGGAAAACTAATCAAAAGGATCTTAGAACACAGCATGCTTTCATGCTGGTCCCAAGGAAAAGGGAGCAAATTTAGTAACAAAGGTTTACTAGGCAATGGAATGCCTGCACAGCATAGTGAAACACTACACACAGATAGCAAACTGCCCCAAGTGAGCCAGCTCAGGTGTTGGGTATGGACTCTTCACCAAGGCAAAAGTACTGGAGTGTGTGGAGCAGTGGTGCTCCAGACATGAGCTGATTCCACAAGTTAAGACTTCTCAGCTGCAAGGGAAGAGGTTGCTGTGCTTGGAGCTTGTTGGGAACCCACTGAAATATTCTTCTGATTGAAATGTGTTTCATTTCAATTGAACATTTTTAATGTGTGAACATTTTAGTTTTGTAAAAGAGAAAATTATGTCAGAAAAGCTAATTTATGGCTGGGGTGTTTTTTTTGCTGATGTGAAGTATGTCGCTGTAGGACTTGAAAAAAGATGAGACTCCAAATATTTCAAAAGGTGAAGAGTTTAGAAAAAGTTTTATTGTCTAAATTCTTACTACTTTTTATACAATGTTTCGATACAGACTTAACATGATTGGTGATATAGGAACGACACGTCTCTAATCCCATTGGCTAAACTAGAGAAACAGCTAAAATGTTTTCTTTTGAGAACTAGAAAGGCGAAGCACCACCTGGAGAAAGCTTGTTTTGAGAAAGGATAGTTGTTTCCCAAGATTGTTTTGAGAAGAAACTTTCTTCAGAAATCTTCCCTTGGGAAAAAAATTAGCAGCTGCTAGCAGGCTAAAATCACTCAGACCCAGAAATATCAGGTCCACAGAAGTGCACTACTGTAAATGTATGCACTCTACTACTTCTTGAGGGGCTTAGATTTACTGACCATTCATTAAGGTTTCTCAAACATCTCTATCTACTTCTGCCTGTAGTATAACTGGCATATATGTGTAGCCCTGAAGTAAAGTGATTTATCTAACTGTATGCAGAGAAATGCTCTTCGCTTAGGATGAGGGAAGGGCTGTGGATATCTATCTAGATTTCAGTAAAGTGTTTGCCACTGTCTCCCACAGCATTCTCCTGAAGAAACTGGATGCCCATGGCTTGGATGGAAGTGCTCTTCATTGGGTAAAAGCTGGTTGAATGGCCAGGTCCAGAGAGTGGCAGTGAATGAAATTAAATCCAGTTGGTGGCTGGTCACCAGTGGTGTTCCCCAGGGCTCAGGACTGGGCTGGTCCTATTTAATATCTGTAATGATGATCTGGAGGAGGGGGTTGAGTGCATCCTCAGTAAGTTTACAGACTACAGCATGTGAGCAGAGATTGTTGATCTCCTGGAGGGTAGGAAGGCTCTAAAAAGAGCACTGGACAGCTTGAAACAATAGGCTGAGGACAACTGTGTGAGGTTCACCAAAGCTAAGTGCCAAGTCCTGTGCTTGGGTCACAACAGTCCCTGGCAGTGTTACAGACTTGGGTATGAGTGGCTTGAGAGCTGCTCAGCAGAAAGGAATTTGGGGGTGCTGGTAGCCAGCCAGCTGAACATGAGCCAGCACTGTCTCCAGGTAGACAAGAAAGCCAACAGCATCCTGGCCTGTATCAGGAATGGTGTGGCCAGCAGGACCAGGGCAGAGGTTGTCACCCTGTACTTGGCACTGGTGAGGCCACACCTCAAATCCCAGTTCAGTCTTGGGCCACTCACTGCAGAAAAGACCCTGAAGTGCTGAAGTGTTCCCAGAGAAGGGCAACAAAGCTGGTGCCTGGAGCACATATCTTGTGAGGAACAGCTGGTGTTGTTTAGCCTGGGAAAGTGTAGTCTCAGGGGAGAACTTATCACTCTCTACAAATACCTGAAAGGAGGTTGTAGCCCAGGGGGGTCCATCTCTTCTGCCCTGTCTCAAGTGAAGGATGAAGAGAAAGGGCCGTAAGTTACCAGAGGTCCAGATTAGATATTAGCAAAAAATTTTTCCACTGAAAAAAAATTCAGGCATAATTTTCAGAGGGAGGTAGTGCAGTCATTGTCTCTGCAAGTGTTCAGGACGAGATCTGGAGATGCTTGAGCAATCATTAAAGACCAGTGTATCACTGTGTAAATGCCTCCTTTACAAAGATTGATTCAGAAAATGCAGAGCCTCCAGCTTAAATGGAGCACTAACACATGGCTCTGTATACTGTATATGCTTAGAAAGGCATATTATTTATTGGGACATCAAATATAACAGTTCCCATTTGTACAGACTGCAACTAAATTATTTTCCAACCTTCATCACCATTCTAACTTTCTTCCCAGAATTTATTTGTAAAAATATTTGAAAAGAGTTAAAAAAAGACTGTGTGGCTTCTGTTGGTCTTAGGAACTAAGGATTCTGTGTTGATCTGGACTATGTTTGACTTCAAAGCTACAACATAGAGATATGCAGAATGGTAAAAAAAAAAATAAATCTGTGTTTCATTCAACATCTTGCAATGACCTCTTCTGGACAAGTCAGGCTTAAAAAATGACAATAAAAGGAAATATTGACACTTTTCTGATAATGTCCTAGCCTATGGTGATTTGTAGCTCATGGGGTTTTTTAGCAAGATCTAGTAGTTTGGGTTTAATACCTTTGATTGGTTTATCTTTCATAAGTTTTGCCTCATCCATTTTTGGACCTAAACCAAATTTTCAGTTGTAGAATTTCATACAAAGTATTTGTTTTGAAGCTGGATGACAGTTTTTAAGAATACCTTACCTTTTTATTCCTAATTGTTTACCTATATATAACATATAACATATGTACTTATGTTTATTCAGGGTGTTCTCTTCCCTCCACTGCAGGTTGCTTTAATTATAAGCCTGCCTATTAATGTAGAGAAATATTTATAAGTCTGCCTGATCCTACATTTCCTCTCTATGGGCCCTTTGCTATGTGCACAAAGAACAGAGTACTCTGTTACTACACAAAGTACCTTTAGTATTTCCTCAGTCATATTAGTGTCATTCTCTACAGCCAACAATCTCTGAAGAAAATCTGTTAATAAAACATTTATCACCACTGAGAACCATGCTACGTTTTTTTCCTTAGTCTGTTCATTCAAAGAAAATAGTTGCTTACTATACACAGAATGCTAATAAATCGCATCTTGTTGCACAACCATCTACTCTTGTTCTGGAAAATGTTTTTTACTATTCTTGAAGACATTATCATCGGTTGTTTGTAGAAAGCAAATGATGCATTAAGACATTGCCAGAAACAATTGTAAGGAAAGCAAGACTTTACTTCAATTTCTTAGATCAGCAGCAAAAGTAAATAAGAAACTATGGACTTGTGTTGCTAAAAACCACCACATTCTAAAAATGTGGAAATTCAGAACTAGGAATATTAATTGCCAATTGCACATTAATCTTCCAATAGAATATGTGATAGCCAACAGTATGCTCTTTCTTTATATCTCATTCAAATCTTCCCTCCTTCACTATAATACCTTGCCTCTTGTGCTGTCACTGCATGCCTTGGTCTTTCTTCTAAGCCCCTTTTATGCAGTGAAAGACCATAACAACATCTCCTTCTCTTTTCCAGGCTGAACAGCCTCCACACCCTCAGCCTCTCTTCATATGAGAATGCTCCTCTGACCTGGTTTAACAGGGTGTTGTTGTTTAAATTTATGGGGGGTCCCCGGGGAGTGCCCCCCGGAGACCCCCGGGGTCTTTTGGGGTCGTGGTGTTCCCGGGCTTGCAGGCAAGGAGACTCAGATGCCGGTGGGATGCTGATGAGGTGAGGGTTTATTCACTGAGGGAGAGGGGAAGGGGGGAGGGGGAAGGGGGGGAGAGGAGAGAGGAGCGTCCGGACGCCTCCAGGGGAAGAGGGGCAAGAGGGGCAGAGCCTTCTGCCTTGGCATTCTTATCACAGAGGTTCAAAGGGGCGCGGTAACATTCTCCAGCCAATGAGGTTACAGATACACGATACTGCAGGGAGGATACAGACTGGGGATAAACCATACATTTTCCAAGGGTGAGCCAGAGCAAACCATTTCCATAAAATGCAATCCCACAAGTCACCCTTTTTTTCTTTAAAATGTGAGAAGAGAAATATGACATATGACAATTAATAATTTAAAAAATGAAACCGTAATTACAGTTTTGCAGCATGAAACCAAATACAATTGCAGTAAGGATTATGTTATACTGTGAACAGTTGATCTGACCTTGTAATTGCAGTAGACAGGTTATGTGAGTTTATATTGCAAGATTTGAAACAAGTTAACAAATTTGTTTGAGCTTTTCTAGCGTGACTGGCCTAATAGTGTCTAGTCTTTTCCAACTGGCTTTTCAGACCACCACAGCCCCCAGCTTAGGCTGTGGCGCTGACTATGCTCCTACTCTAGGGACAGGAAAACACGTGGAGTTCCCTGGGCTCCACACACGGCTTCAGATTCTCTAGGTGGCCTGCTGCAGTTCCCCCATTGGGGCCGGGCAGGGGCAGTGAGGAATTTAAATTAACTCAAGCTGCCATTGATCTGTCACGGAATTCCCGTAAGGCCTGAACAGCAAGTCACCGACACTCACGGATCTGAGCCAAACCACTCCTTTCACTTTCCAACTGGTTCAACTAAAACAAAAGACCCCCAGTTTTAGGTTATCAAAAGAAAAACAAAAGAAAAAAACTACAAAAACCGTCAAATACTTTCTCAGACACCAATTTAGGTTATCAATCACCCTCAGAACTAACTGAGGACAGTATAAACCCAAAAGCGTTACAGATTCAATAGTCTACACTACTGAATCGCGCCTTACAAGAAGACAATTCAAAAACTGCTTCCCTTGGATCTACACTTGTGACCTGAAAAGGCCTCTGCTTTCTAAAACAGAAAACAGGGGAATCTGCAATATTTACACACACAAAACTAGAAAGGCATAATTGTAAAACTACTTCATGGGGATGGGAAGGAAATGGAGGGGTTTGGGACACCCTGCTGTTTGGCCAGAACAGCAAGGGACAGGGGCAGAAAAACAGGGAAAGGGAATCAAAGTAGCATTAACAATTATACAAGGCTGCAAAACTGGTATTACAAATTCACTTTAGCTTTGGGGTTTGGTTTCTTAGCGTTTACCTTGTGGGACTTGGAAAGCGGGAGATGGGACTGAGAGCACGTGGCCATGGTGGCCATGCGGTCACAGCGCAGCACGTGGTGTTAGCCGTGCCGTGCCGGGTTTAGCAGGAAAGGGTTAACTCTCGGGGGTTTGTTAAGGGAAAGGGGGTTAGGGAGAAGGAGCAGCGAGGGGAGGAGGGGGTAAGGGTAAGGAAGGAGGTTACACAATTTACAAAACCGAGTTTTGGAAGGTGCGGGGCTTGGGCACAACTGAAGACTGCTTTTTCCTTCTCTGATGGCCGTCTGGCTGAGTTCCTTTCGCTGCTGTCCAGGGCTGCTTCGCCGCTGTTGCCGGGTGGGGGGAGGGGCGCCTGTTCTCCGCTCGGCTTCTCCCGGTGCTGGGGCCCGCGCGCGCTGCGGCGGGGCCGGGACCACGTGTTGGCTCCGCCGGGACTGCCCCGCGCCGCGGCCGCGCCGGGCCGGGGCCGCTCCGCCGCCGGTTCGCCGCCCGCGCCGGGCCGGGGCCGCTCCGCCGCCGGGGCCGCCCGCGCCGCGGCTGCCGCGGGCCGGAGGGTGCCTCGCCGCTGCCGCGCAGCCCGCGCCGCCGAGCCGAGGCGGGCCGGGGCCGCGCCGCCGAGCCGAGGCGGGCCGGGGCCGCGCCGCAGCCACGCGCCGCTGCAGCGGGCCCGCCACGCCGGGGCTCACGCCGGAGCCTCGCCGTGGCGGAGCCGCGCCGCCCGGGCCGCGCCGCCCGGCGGGGCTGCGCGGCCCGCGCAGCGCCGAGGCGGGCCGGGGTCCCAAGGAGCCGGGACCCGGGCCCGCGCCGGGCCGGTCGGCGGTGGTGGGACAGCCGCGTGGTGGCTCACGAGGTCTCTGCGCGGTGGGGGAGGGGCCGCCCCGGGCCACGATGGCACAGAACGGCCGCTCCACCGGAGACGGCACTGAAACGGAGTTACCATGGTCCATCTTTTCTCAGGGTCGCTGATGCTGTTGCCTGACGTTGGTGCGTCATCTGTTGTTGTTTAAATTTATGGGGGGTCCCCGGGGAGTGCCCCCCGGAGACCCCCGGGGTCTTTCGGGTCGTGGTGTTCCCGGGCTTGCAGGCAAGGAGACTCAGATGCGGGTGGGATGCTGATGAGGTGAGGGTTTATTCACTGAGGGAGAGGGGAAGGGGGGAGGGGGAAGGGGGGGAGAGGAGAGAGGAGCGTCCGGACGCCTCCAGGGGAAGAGGGGCAAGAGGGCAGAGCCTTCTGCCTTGGCATTCTTATCACAGAGGTTCAAAGGGGCGCGGTAACATTCTCCAGCCAATGAGGTTACAGATACACGATACTGCAGGGAGGATACAGACTGGGGATAAACCATACATTTTCCAAGGGTGAGCCAGAGCAAACCATTTCCATAAAATGCAATCCCACAACAGGGCTGTGTCCTTCTGTGCTGGAGGCCCCACAGATGGAGGCAGATATCCAGGTAGGGTCTCAAAAAGGAGCAGCACAGGGACAGAATCACCTCCACTGCCTGTTCCTTGTGTGCAGCCCAGTATACTATTGGCTTTCTGGACTGCAAACACACTGCTGGTTCATGTCCAGTGGTTTGTCCACCGTATTCCGAAGTTCTTTTCTGCAGGGCTTCTCTAAATCATTTCATTTCCCAGGCTATAATAATACTGGGGATTAGCCAAACCCAGGGGCAGGACCTTGCACTTGGCTTGGTTGAATGCCCTAAGGTTAAACAGAAAGTGAATCCTGGAGATGCAGGTTCAGTGAGGTAGCCTGAACAAAGTGTTTGGTAATAACATTAAAAGCTTCTGTAGTAAAGCTTTTACAGAAAAAAGTCAAAACCGGATAATCAAAACTTTGGCTAAATGCATCTTATGTAAATGATTTACATAAAATATTTAACATATGTTAATGGCAGTCCTAACAAGGCTTAGAGGTATCATTAAACCACCCAGGCTTGGCAGGAAGTTGTGAGCCAGCAGTTAAAAAACCAAACCTCTCTCAGGAAAATGAAAAGAATACCTATAGTTATATGGACTCTACAGCTGGTTAAAATATAACCATTTTGCCAAAAGAGCTGAGCCATCAAAGGAATCTGAATTTATACTCACAATCTAAATCTAGAAAGTAATCAAGAGATAAATGCGTAAATCTTCAAGCATACATGTATTAGATATGCAACCAGGTTAAAGATGAAAAAACATTATGGAATACTTAGAAGACGATGCCCAGTCCCAAAATTTTGCAGCTTCTAGCTGATTTTGCCTTCAGAATTGATGGAGGTCTTTAGGCAGGTGACATTTCCCGAAGTATCTTAGGGAGGCTATTTCAAAAATACTGCATTTTAAAAAGTCCTGCATTTCATATTTATTTTACTTGTAATCTTTTGCTGCTGATGTCATACCTAGACACTTCTCTTCCTAAATAAATTCTTTTTGTTTTACTATTAAGTTTGTTTGATGTGATGAATCACTGTGAATCAGCACTATACCTTGTACAGCTGCTGGAAATTGTAATCAAAAAAGCCAGCTTGATTGGTCCTTGGAGAGATGTTCTCATGTATACATATGAAGATCCAAAGGGCAGACAGCTATCAACTAGGTAATGAACCCCAACTAAATTTTCAGGGTTGTTTTAGGGATGGGGGAGAATCTTTTGGGGTTCTTTTTCCTAATTTTTCTGATAAGCAGTTTCATCTTTGACTCCTTGCTGAGGTGTTTTTTGTTATTGTTGTTCTTTTTTTATTATTAACTTGGGAGGGAGGGTAGCTCAGGATGAATCAGTGTAATGCAAACCTCAGCAGTCTATATGAATAATTTGACATTTACATGAAGTGGCATGTTATGACTAGGTAACTAAGTAGGAAAAAAAGGTAGGTAAAGCTGAGAGTAAGGACTCTTGGGGTGTAAAATGTTTGAATATTAATCTTTTTCTGAGCACACTCCACTGATACTGGTAGAAAAAATGATACACTGATGGTGCTAACTTGAATGGAGCAGTTGAGATGAAGCTGCTCTACATAAAGTCTGAAAAACTTGGTTTTCTCTTGTACACAAAACTGTATGTGGTTGAAACAACAGTTAATATTTGCTTAAATCAGTTGAGTGAGAAAGGGCAAGACCATGGGATCAAAGGTAAATGCAGTGACTGTTATAGAGCTGTTTGCTGTCACTGGTACAGATGGTACTTTCTGACTCTTCCAGCTGAAGTCCAGCTGTGGCACTCCTGTGTTACCTCTCCAGTAATCTTCCAATAGATAATTACTCATAAATAAGTCTTTTAGACTGATTTTGACAGGAATCCAAGGTAGACCCACAGATAGTTTCCACAGATGTTTACCTGGATATGCTGTGTCTAGGTCTCAGAGTGAAAAGGGTATAAAGACTCCCCCTCAAATGATTAACTCAGCAAAATAACCTCTTCCTAGTTCTTTTTGTTGACACTACAAAATAATCATAGATGGATGGTGTGTACTATGTATCATTTGCTTGGATTCAATAAGTCCATTGTAAAATGCCAGTCCACAAAATGTTTATTATAATGTGTTCTTACACCCTCTGCAACATCATTGATGTGTCTCACTTTTTTAATCCATGCACGGTATTACTCCTCTGTGTAAATTGTTCTTATCAAATCCAGATGTTGCACAATATCCTTTCATGAACTTGCCAACACATCTGAGGCTAGAGCTGTGATGGCTTCCATCCTCTACCCACAAACACATTAATATCTTGCTCTCCTAATCACATACACCTAAGCACCTTTTCAGCTCACATTCATGCTAAACCAACTCCTACAAAGTAGTATCTTTGAAAGCCCCTTTTTTCTTTGCTCTTGGCCTTGTTGCAGCACATCAAACATAGATGGTTTGGTATTGGGGAATGACTTGCCTATCTTGAAATTAGGCTGATAAGGGTGATATGTTGGATAGTCCTGACAAAAAGTTTCATCATTGTAAAGACTGGGCTGTCCTGGCAGTATGTCCTTTGTACACTGTGTGAAGAATGGCCAGGTACAGTGGTTTGAAGTCAGCTTTTAGACAGCTGCTTAAAGAGAATCTTATTGTAGCACTGGTATTTTACCTCCTTGAAACCAGTGATAGAATACTGCTGAATATCTTCATGGTGACTTGCACCTTAAACAGTTTAATATGACTCTTAATTTGTGAATTCATTTAATAAAAAATGCAGACAACTCAGCTACTCTCCTCAGAACAAAACATAAATTTATGCCCTCTTTAATACATATCACATGACTAGTGAACAGCAAAAAATAAAAGTTCCTATGAAAAACAAAATAGGGGTTTTTTTTCCTTTTTTAATATGAAACTCTAATACTGTATTTCTGGCACAATGGGATGCTGTCCAAAGAAGAAAATTAACAATACTTCCTATCACTTTGTCATTCAGAAATCTGCCCTTGAGCAAAAGCTTGTTTTTTCCAATTTCTTAGTGTAAATGAAAACCAGAGCAACCAGCAAAATAATAGGCAATACAGTTCTTCAGGAATGCAATGCAGTTAGTTTCCCATCTCTGCTGGAACTCCTTACTAAACTTCAAACTCCAGTTTTCACATTATCCAGACTTTTTCTTCTTAATATTTTTACAGCCTTTTGCATTGAACTCTCTCTTGCTGAGATATTGGATTATTCCCCCACTGAGAGTCCCTGGTTTATGCTTCTGTTTATCTTTCTGTCCATCTAGCTACACATTTGTGGCTATGCAATATATAGAAACACAAACCAAAGTTTTCAACCTAAGTTTTCATGTAATACATTGAATTTACATGTTTGAATATGTGGGTTTTATTACCTTAATGCAGCATGAAGAAAATGAGAAGTTTCGGGTACAACTTTTAGTCTGATCAATTATAAACATGTAATTTTTTAACAATTACTTCTTCCTCAAGATCTCTTTTCCTTAATCAACTTGAAGAAATTTTGGATGCCTTTATATTTGAAGGTGTTGACAGCTGTTTACATATCTATTATGATTTATGTTTCCTGTCTAGTACACAGCTACTTCTAAAAAGCACATGAGTGAGAAGTAAGCAAAGCCACAGAAGGGTGAGCTTAGCACTATTTTATACCCTAGCCTCACATGGATACCCTCAGAGTAAAAATATCATTCCTCTGTGTAACTGCATGCATCTTGATAGATGAAGTATGGGGGCAAAGTGGTATTTTTTATTATATTGCATCTCTTACAAAGATTTTTTATTAAATAACCTTCTAAATATCTCTGTTAGTGTGAAAACATACATTGCTTTATTTATTTACCATCTGGTGGCCTGTGAACTCAGACCTGTGCAAGTCCTTACTGTTGAAGAAGGCTTGCCCTTATGAAATTGCTGTAAATCTGATCATACCAAAGGCAAAGGACTACACATGAAATGATTGATTCTCTTCATATAGAACTCACATATATTAGCAGAATAATGTAACTGTTACATAATTTTTAATACTAGTACAGGAATCAAATTTAGGCAGGTCAATAAAATGCAAATGTTTATTAAATAATGTGAATCAGTAATAAAAATGTGCAAGTCTCAGGATTTCAGCTAAAACAACTGAGAAATTGAACAAGTTCAAATGTCAGTCTACAGGGTATAATTTCATTACTTGCAGACTTTTATAAACTCAACCACTTGCAAAAAACTAGATTTAATTGGAAAGTAAAGATGGAGGAAGTTCCACATCAGGATACTTTGCCCTTTCCTCTACAATTTTTAATAGGATTTTTTTTTTTTTTTGTCAAACCTAAAAATCCAAACACTGATTTTTCTTCTTTTAGGAAACTAAAACCTGGATATTCAGAAATTTGTGTATGTGTTGGCTAAAGAGTCATCATTCTTGCAAAGTCATGTGTTTGTCAAAAAGTTTGAGGAAAGTATATGGTTTTTTATTTAACTGAAAACTAATTTAGCAATTGAAAAAACTATGATAGAAAATGTTTTTTAGCACTATGAACAAGGCAAATACTGTGTGATTTAGGCTGTCCACTCAAAGCACCAGCCACTTTTTCATCTTTCCGCTATCAAACATAGTTTTAAAAGGATTTAATGACAGTGGTGGCTAGAATAATAAGTTTTAGTGCTCTGTAATCCTATTCCTAATTTTTAAAGTACCTTTAAACCTTTCTTCTTATTTCTCTGCAGCTGAAACACTTCAGGGAAAATATGAGTTCAAAAAGGAGTGGGGGAAAAAAGCACAAATTATTATATTGAAATTTTTCATTGCACAAGACCACAAATTTCATGTCTCATTTTGTTTTAAAGTAAATACTATAAGTAAAGACTTTGCCTTCGAAAGGAATGAGATTTCTGAGGGTTTAGATTATGTAATTATCTGAAGTCCACAGAAAAAGCCTGTATTGGCTGAACCCTATATTTGAGGCTCTAACAGAAGTAATGATTTAATTTAGTTCTTTCTTCAATAAACATTTAAAAGGGAATAATAACTGACTTTATAAAAATACAAATATTAAATCCTACAATAAAAAAACAAAAATCACCTTTCCTGTTTTGACCTTAAGAAGCATTTCACTGTGTGGTCTGAAGAGGTACTTCTCATCTCTGCTTTGTGTTGTGAATAGGGAAGGTAATTAAGGTGGAATCAATTTGGGAGTCATCCTGTAGGAAACAATGTACTTTATTACAGGAGGCTGCAAAAGATAGCAGTTCATGTAATGATTTGTTATCAACATACAGTTACCCTTCTGCCTCATGGCATGAAGGCTGGATAAATCATGTTTCCATACCCAAGCAATATAACTTTAATGTAAACTGTAGTCTTGGGAACACCTGTACACCAACCTTGTCATGCCAATAAAGATTACAGATCAAAATGCTTAAATAATTCACCAGTTTTACATCAAAGAGGGACGGATTCTGACAACATAAAACAAGCTAAAATGAACAGAATATAGAGGACAACAGGAATTTCCTGTAAAAATCATTGATTACTCCAGATGTCATTGTGTAATTAAAAGCTGAAAAAAAAAACCCAGGGATCATTTTAGCTTCCTGTAACGTGAACTGGAATCTTTCCTTTGAACATTTTACTTGGTCCCATGCTGCAAAATGTGTATTTACTGTTGCATTGCCAGGTTCAGTTTTAAAAGCTGTACCCTATTCAAATGGTGTGAAACCGAAATGTAAAAGGAAATATAGTGCTGTATTATGTGCAGAAGAAAAGCTTATTGGACTTCAGAGATAGTTAAAAATATCCAGTCTTGAAACAGAAAATAGATTTTCAAAACAGAAATATGAGATAAGACTTTTGTCTCAATCAAGAGGACTTTTCCAGAAAGTGTGAAATGTAACAGAGAATGAGGTTACATTTTTGTCTCATTTTTAACAGCTTGGAAAAAGGAGTACTGGAGCCAAAATGTTGCCTTTAATGTTATTTTCAATATTTCATCATGATTTTTATCAGTCATCTGCCTTTATAACAGGGTCTTTCTTCTCTTTCCATGTTGGGGCCAATCTTACTACAGAGCAAAACAGATCATCATTTCCTTTTTCAGTTTTAACATAGTCAGATAGTGAGAAGAAACATAGCAGACTGGTGTGTTTCCACCCTCTCTTCTCTTTTGTAAAATGAGGTATCAATAAAACCCCAGATAATTTCAAAGTGTTAGTTACAGAAAATCTAGGTATCTTAGGTGCTGAACATAATAGGAAAATCATAACCCATGTTTTAAAGATCACCAGTTTTTAACTGGTTTTACAAAGACTAGGCAAAGAAGGTGAAAATAAAACAAAGTATGTTAAAAAAAAAAAAAAAAGGGAAAATATTTGAAGGAAGACTTCTTTCAGTATGGTGAAAAAAGCTAAAACAATAAAACCCAAGACCTTTTAATAGGTGTGGGGGAAGTACTTGTAAGCAGTTGAAAAGAATCCAAAAATGAGAAATCACAGGGTGAAAAAAGTTTAAAAGGTGAAAATAATGAAATGTAAATAAATGAAACATAAATCAGAACCATGCTGGCTAGAATAAATTGAGCAGAATTTACAAGGGAAGAAAGAAATAAAAAGAAGCAGATTTATTTCAGAATTAAAGGCCCTTCAAAGAAATCCAAAATGTATAAGAAAGTTGACCTAAGTGAAATGATGTGCGGTTAAAACTGGAAACATAATTAAAAGTAATGTGGTTGGAAATATTATTACGAACAAAAACCTGAATACTTAACAATTGAAAAGAACCAAAGAATAAAAATTAATACTGCTGACTGAAACATAAAACTCAAAGTAAATAAACTAGAATTTAATTCAGAGTGTGAAAATAATATGGCATAAAAAACTGCAAGAGTTAACTTGTTCATTTCTAAAACCTACCTCAATGGAAGAGACTTGACCTTCATTTTAAATATACAAATGAAAATGGAAAACCATTCTTTTCCATAGGCAAAACCAAAAGCTGTCACTTTTTATTTGCAGCACAGATACGTTTGAGTTTTTTCTTACTATTTCTCAGCACAGAAGTTGGAAACACACTAAAAATACAGATCTCTTTTGGGTTTTTTCATTTTACTGACATTACATTGGCAAATACATACCCTGAAACGAGCTAAGATCACAGTCCTTCTTCTCTGATGCCTCCTAAGAGCAGGCTCGATATCTTCAACTCTCTCCACTGACAAGTGGCTACAACTGGACACAGAAGCTTGTTCATACAAAAGCTGACTTCTTTGCATGTATTTTTTTATCAAAGAACTACATTAATATTTTGTTCAATGAGAGGAAGGATAAGAGAAAAAAATCAAGTTTCTATCAACTGTCCTGAAGTCCTGTGAAGGATGGTATTAAATTTCCTTAACTGACCAGCTAGTCAGGATCAAATACATATTTATTTTATGTACTGTTATAACCCATTTGAGATAGGAACCTGTTCTTTTTCTGTACTTGTGGTGAGTTCTGAAGATTAATAATATATCTGGTTCCTGTAGAGATAGAATAGACGTTTAACTCATCAAAGACTTAAAGCTAATCTGGTATCTAGGCCTAAATACTCTTTCTTTTCACTTAAGCTCTCTACTAACTTCAATTTTAAATTAAAAAAAAAAAGTCAATTCCAGTGTGAGCCTGGTGAAATGAGGCTGCCAGAGTATATTTCAGATATTTACATTTATTCTGTTTTTAAAGATCTAGATTTGCTAAGGTTTTATTCCCAGTATTGCCTTGAATTTACTGCCTATATTAAGCATCTCTGCAATAAATAGTTCTATTTCTTGTTCCAGTGTAATTTTCAGGTTATATTATATGGATCAGAACTATGGAAAATCAAAACTTCTGAAATTAAAATACCACGCCACCTTCATTTACTTTAAAAAAATAAACCTTTAGGAATACAGCATAAAGTTATTTTCATCCACATTTACAGTAAGTATACATGTGACAAAGAGACTTTCAAGACATAAAATCTTACTAATGGGTATTATATTTCCTACTATTGGAATAATAATGTACCACTCTCTTTTTGAATAGAGTATTTTATTTCAAAGTATTACCTTTGGTTACTATTGTAGAAGCAACCTCAAAAGTTTTAAAGTTTCTTTTGAAACTTGAGTTGATGCCAATAACAGTGAACTTGTGTTTCTTTTGAAAACTCTGAAATGTATGGAACAAGCAGCTATTTGAAAAGATATCCTTAAATAGGAAACATTCCCTAATCCAGCATGGAACAGAGGCTAGCTGCTCTTCATACTATAGAAATATTTTCTGATTTCAGATGAACAAAATGGAAATGAAACTGTTCTTTATGAGTGTATCCTTAAATGTATAGTAGCATATTCAAGGCTGGCATTGAGCAACAAAATTAGAGAAATGAATGTTGCCTGATGATTTGGCTAATGTTTACATACTGAGAGACAACTTCTTTCCTATTCTCTTCAGGTCAGCTGGCACAAGCATTCATGATGGAGGAAAAATGGTGCTGTCTCATTTTGTTGAAAAAGATAAATGTCAAGGACACCCTCCACTGGGATTGCAAATCCTTTATGATTCATAGGCTAACTTATAGGGTCATAGGCTTGTCACAGCAATAAGAGCACTGACACAGTAACAGGCTAAGAGAAGATGATGCTTGCAGTGAGGAAAAGGAAGGATGGACATCTGTAAGTGTAGCCAAAGGCTACACTGCTGCAGAGTCCTGGACAAAATCCTACAAACTATATTCCACAAGATATGAGCTTAGGTGTCAGGCTCATTAAATTTTTCTTGGTTTCTTTTTGCCACACTCATTATTTGAACAGTGCCAGTGCTGCTGGAATTTGATGCATTCAGACAAGGATTCTGTGTTGCTAAGACCCTTCACTGAAAAAAGAAGGGAATGTTTACTGTGGACACTATGCAGCCTCCTCTGCCTCAAGCACAGTTTCTGAAAAGTCTTTGTGAAAATGAACTTTTCCTAAGGAGAGAAGGCAAGGGGGAAAAAAAGTAAAAAAACAATCTTTGCTCTTTTGTTCATTCTTACTGTGCCAGAATGGAGGTTTGCAGTTTGAAAAAATTAATGAGTGTCCCAGTTAGAATATGTCCCTATACTTTAGCATAATTTTCAATATTGTGTTTTGTTATCCATAGTGATTAAATCATCTGTATCAAATGTTGTTACATTGTATGAAAGCTGCCTGAAGAAACACCATCAAAGTTTTATGATAAAAGGTACTGAATTTCCAGAAAGACGATTAGCTGCTGCTAATCACAAAACTGATGCGTGATTTGGAAGCTTTAAATTCAGTTATTGGTTATCTAGGGAGAATGAACAGATATGAACACAATGTGCACTGGTCACTAAGCTGAGGACAGTTAAAGTGCAAGAACAACGAATAGAAAGTAATCTAACTGATATGTATGTGGTTAATGATTTTTAGTATGTTTACAGAGAGAAAACATGGAATTGTTCTTCATTAAATTGGTAGATGACACACAAAGAGAAAGAGTATTTATATTCAATTTATTTTGCAGGGCTTGGCACCAGAGGAGTGCTAGGGTGGATGCTGTGAGATCAGACCAGCTTAACCCACCACAGCCTTCTCTGGTGCCACACATTGGCTCTGGAGCAATTTGAGAAAAGGGCAGTAACCAAGAGAGGCAATGGGCAAATCTTGATCTGAATATTACCAGAAAGTGGAACATTTGTGAGGACTGTTTTGTAGTTGTGATGTGGTGTAGACACAAAGGGTGTGGCATGCACGTGTTGTCCACCAGCGTCAGTGCAGTCATGATATCAGTCCAAATTTGGTGGATTTATCTCTTTATCAATGTATGTGAGCTTTGTGTAGGTTGTGTGATGAATATATATTTAAATGATAATTTTTAAATATGTTCTTCACAGAGTTGAGAGGGGGATGTCTGGGGGGTAGATGACCTAGTGCAGGCAGAATAGATGTAACCTGAAGGAAGGTGCAGCCTGTGGGGCAGCTGCACTGCAGCAGCTCTGGAAGAGTTGCAGCCCATGGGAAAGACCCTTGTTGAAGAAGTTCATGAAGGATTGTATCCCATGGGAGGGACACCACAATGGAGCAGGGGAAGGGCATGAGCAGGAAGGAGCAGCAGGCCTGAAGCATTATGAACTGACCACAACCCCCTTCCCCATCCCCCTGCCCCACTCAAGGGTGGGGGGGGCAGAGGTACAGGAGTCAGGAGAAACTGAGCCTGGAAAGAAGTGGGAGTGGTGAGAAAGTATGTTTAATTTTGGTTTTGTTTCTCACTATCCTAGTCTGTTTTCAGTTAGAAATAAACTAAATTATTCTTCCTCAGTTGTAATCTCTTTTGCCTGTGACAGTAATTGGTGAGACTCAACTCAATCTCCCTCACTCAACCCATCAGCTTTTAATCTTACATTGTTCCCTTGTCCTGCTGAGGAGCAGAAGTGACAAAGTGGCTGGGTGGGCACCCACTGCAGTACTGAACAATGAAAGGGTAATTTCTTACCAATATCCCTGTTCTCTGCAAAGTCTGTGCAGCTAAAAATAAAGTCAATAAGCTACACAAACTGTAGGGCAACTTTTAATAAGCAGTGACTAAGAAAAAGGTACTCAGAAAATCAGATGAAGGATAATTGGTTGAAATTGCTTTCTGGTAAGTGCAATTTTTGGGGATATCATGGTGAATGTCTTACATCTAAGCAGAGCATAAGGATTGGAAGATGAGGTGTAGATACAGTGATTTCCTATTGCCTTTCTCTCTGTGCCACTTGTGAAATAATTTTTTGATGATATCCACTTCTGGTGTTTATTCAAGAGGAAAAAAAAGGCCATTGCATTACTTTCTGTATGTAAGTATAGAAAAAATTTCTTAAAGTACAGACATCTTTAACAGAAAGAAATTTCACAGTATACAGTGGCTGGATGCTTTTATAAGACAAATTCAGACTAATATTGAGGAATTCCTTTTTAACACAGAGGAGCTAGCCATTGAAATAGCTTTCCTTGTGAAGCATTGAATTTTATATCATCTGCAGTCTTTAAATAAAGGCTAGATCATTTTTCTAAACCATCTCTAGCTCAGAAATTGCAGAGCAGATACATCACTTACCAGTTTAAAGTCTACAGCTTCTACAAGCAGGTCAAGCTATGATGATTCTTTACAGACTTGAAATCTGTGTTAATTCCTAAGAGACATATTAAATGTGAGGGATAGATTGGAAAAGTAATTGCCAAGAGCAAGGAAACTTAGGCACAAATTTAGTGCAGTGCTTGTAGAGGTGAAAACGGCAAACACAGACTTGTATAAACACAAAAGTCTGCTTCCAAAAAAATGTGTGGATTCAGGGAATGACTAGTGATTTCATTTGAATACATCTTACTATGGGTTTTATCTTGTAAGAAAAACTGGAAAGGTTTCGGAGAAAATCAACAATTCTATATGACAGAGTTTATTTTTTATTGTGGTATTTGTATTCAATGATGTAGATTTCACATCTGAATTGTAACCTTTTAGTCTATGGGTATAAACAGCAAAGAAAGCAAAGAAAACATGGTGCAGGATGCTCATTTTTCTGCCTACTTACCCCTAAAACTCTGGTTTAAAAGTAGGATCACTAGCACTTCATCACATCCAGGTTTTTGATGTTTCCAGTTTTCACGATTCAAGTTATATTTTCTGGAGAAACAGCTCTAGAATCAGGTGAAATCAGGTTATCACAAACCATATTGCATATATAGTTGCAGATCATTTGTTATGACTCTAGCCACATACCTCCATTCAGGCTGAGACTTGATTTTTGGAGGTATTTAGAGAATGCTTGAAGACAAAGAAGAAATTGCTCATAAATTTATCCAGCTTGGAACAACTACCATAGCATTGCACTCTGAACTTTTCAACCGCAAGCTGAGTTTTATGCAGCTGCTGAGAGCAGAAGGAGAAAACAGCAAAAATAAGTTGTCTACCATTAAAACTGGAGCAAGCTTACAATTCAGCAAATAATTGTAAAAAAAAAGCCTGCTATGGCTGACACAAGTCAATTTTTTGGGGTTTTTTGTTTGGTTGTTTGTTGTTTGTTTGTTTGTTTGTTCCTTTCCAGTCTGTGTACTCTATCAGAGTAACTGTATGCTTTATTATATCAAAAATAATGCTTTGTTCCAGAAAATAAGAGTGATAATGATTGATTTGCTATTGTTCTGTATTTACTATGTAGTTCTTGCTATGCTTCTATTTAAATGCAGACTTTATCGCCAAGAGCTTTGTTCTACATCCCTCTAAGGGTGCTTTTACACAATAGGAACAGCAAGGAAAACTGCCAAAGGAAGGCCAAACTTTTCACAAGGAACCTGTGCACACAAGAGCTGCACATCCCTAGACTGTCAGAGGGCAGATCAAGTTGATCAGTGTAGTTCCCCTTTCTGTTAAAGACAGTGTGTCTTGTGGAAAAGCAATGTCTGAGGTTTGACATCCTGCTGTGCACTTCCTCTGTTCCTGACAAATAGAAATTAGGGCTTTTCCCAGTTCATATGAGGGCTGTTCAGATTTGGGAGTTACGTGCAGGGAAGTTATTTGGTATCAAGTCCATTTTCCTTTCTGGTTTGATTCTTCCCCCTGGCTTTAGCAGCCTACCTGGTGTAGCCAAATGTGTTCTCTCCTTTTTTGGATGGCATTCACAGGCAACTTGTTTTTCACCTCCACATTGGAACAGAGTTTTTCTGGAATAGTCCTTCTTTCTCAGAAGGAATTGAGACCTCAGAATTGAGGACGACAGCTCAAACATTCTTAGAGCCTTTGCTAAATGGATTTTGGATGGTCTCTTAACACGAGGCAGAGCTGGATACTGATCAGGATGTCCTGCTGTACTAAACTAAGATGCATGGGTGCAGCAACCTTAAGTTTTTTGTCATTTTCTCCTTGACTGCAGGGAAAAGCAGTGTATTAAACCACAGCAATGTAGATTCAAATACAGAATCGGAGGCAGAGTTTGGAGTAATTTTATAAGTATCCTTCGATTCTTTGTTTTTTCGATTCTTTTTCTCTTTGGGATCCACCAGTTTAACTATCTGACTAACTGACTGACTGACTGACTAACTAACTAATTAACTAACCAAGCCATTCGTAACTAAACTGGCACTAAACCCCCATCCTTGCATCTCTCAGAATCTAGGAATTTTAAGAAGTGGAGCTGATGCTTTCCTTGTGCAATAGGTGGAGTGGCAGCCACTGACCTATCTAAATAATGTTTATCCTGTAAAGCACATTTACCAAGAGTAATCCTACATCATTAAATCTTTTAGTATTCATGTTATATATCTGCTGATTTCTACTATCTTTTACCCTTCAAAAAAAGTTAGAAATCTCTTCCACATGTGATTACCCAGATAGCTGGGTGTTGACTATGTGTGAGTCACTGGGGGAAAGTATATCACGACTTGTGAAATTATAGAAGATACACCAGCATTCTCATTGTGTGGTTTTATGAAATTATGATGCATTCAATTGCTTTGCTTCAAGTTATCTATTATCTGGTTCCTGTTTTGCATTATGATAAAGAGTACTTTCCAAGTACAAACCAGACCACTTATTATATCAAATAATTCATCTCTAGCCACAAAAACAAAAAGCTATTTCTTTAGAAAAGTTTTAAAACAGATCATGCAGTAGATTTAGGAAAATTGAGCTTTGCTCATAGTAAAATATGACTAGCTGGTAAGTGGGCATTTCTTTTCAGTAGCAGAGATAATTAAATTTCTTCCTGGCTTATACTTGTAGATTGAAACAAATAGGTGCAAAGTTCTCAAGGCAGAGGTGTTTTTCACCTTTAGAAATATATCTCCATTCATATTTTAGAATTAAATTTATTTTCTGCATAGAAATTGAGAGAGAAGAAACTGAAGAAAAAAGGGGAAATTAAAAAAAAAAAGGCACTACAGAACCTCATGTAATTTTTTCTGCTTATTTTGCTGGAAGTACTGTACACTTTCAGCAGCTGCATGGCTATGCTGCCCTGTGTTTTTTTGTGTCCATGAGTTGTATATTTCTAAAGCTCAGAAGTCTGATTCAAAGAAACTATGAAAATGCACAGGCAGCAGAAATGACAACCTACAATATCTTCTGTGGCTCGTGATGGATGGGAGCCATGACTTCTGTCTCCTCTTATTTTGTGTGGGTGGTCACTTGACAAGTTATCTGCAGGGATATTACTAATACCCTCATTCTTTTATCTGAAGTCCAAGCCTATCAGTTAGAATGATACCATGCTGAAGAACAAACACATTTTATGAGGACAGTGAAAACTTTCTTTGAAATGAAACTTAGCCTCATGAAATCCACAGCTCTGGCAAGTGTCTCCAAGTGGATGACCTATTCATCATCAGCAGTTTCTGTAGCTGGTTGAGGAAAACTATCAACAAAACACCTCATTCCCATTAGTATCAGAGTTTCCCTGCTGCCAAAAATAGTCTCATTTTTATGACTGTATAACCTGCCAGCATCTAAATATGAGTATTAGCCACAACACTGTGGAGAAAAACTGCTTTGATTTTGTGAGCTGAGTACTCACAGACCCCCATTACACAACAGTCCTAATAAGAAATCCAGGTCTCATACAGCCTGGATTTCTAGGAAGAGCTGCATGTACATTAGCTACAGAAATGTTTTACTTAATGCAAAAGCCACCAAAACTTCTTGTGCCACTCTACACATGGTAGAGTTTTTCTGAAAAAGCTAAATACATCCTCCTATTACAAATAAAATCAGGGATTAAAAAAAAGTTTCAACATCTGCTGTTCTCACCCTGGTTTTTTGATTTTTTTTTTTTTAACTGGAAATAAGTGGGCAAAATGTGATATTTTCAACAAAATTTCAGTACCAAATAATCATCTTGCTACTACAAAAAATTTCTACCAACTTCAGCTTGTCAGTTTCACAAAATGATTACAAAAATCCCAAACCCTCCTTGAAACCTGCACATAAACCATTCTTTTTGTCCCGCAGCTCTCTGAGTGAGAAGAGCAGCCTTGCCTGCATTCCCCTGTATATGGTGTGACTGAGTTAAGCTCTAATTCAGAGTGTTAAATTACCATGTTGAACTCCTAGAGAAGAGCTCCAGCTGATGTCCCTGCTAGATGCTTTTTCAGCTTCCATTCTGTGTGGGGGCAGCTTTGTGTATCGTGCTGTCTAATGCATTCATAACTGATTACCTCAAACCTCTGACTATAAAGCTGAAATATTATGCACAACATTGTATTGAATGGGCTGGATGAACACTTAGAGCACACTTGAAAATGAAATGGGTAGACACTCTGCCCAGAATATGGTCCTCTATACTGCCATAATGGAGGAAAAATAATAGAGTGTCACAGAGAACACTCAGGCATTTCTGTCATTGAGAAGAATGGTTTCCATGAAGATTGACCAATCTGTCTATCTCTGTACCAATCCATATTTCTGTCTTCATTAAGCTAGTTCACAAGAGATACGCAGTGTTTCTCCAAATGTGTTGCAGATTGGAATATGTGTTCCTATAAAGAAATCTTTTGACCCAAAGCACTTTAACAGCATACAGTGAAGGACTCACAAGAAATTACAATCTACATTTGCTTACAAATCTGTTAGTCTCAGATGGTATTTTATTATTTTGAGTATTTGTGAGCAAATTTTTGTCTGAAAGGCTAAAAATTAACCTGAATCTCATTCTGCCTTGGGAGTGGCATAATTTTATTATCCTGCAGATCAGGTAATTGTTACTGTTGTTATAATGATCAGATTCATGGTTGTTCTACTTCATTCTCAGTGTAGTCATATAGTGGTTGAAAATTGAATCAGTAGATCAATGACTTGCCTTTACAAAGAAAATTTCTGTCCTGGCCAGCCACAGCCTAACTAAAAAGGAAAGTGAAATTGCTTATGAACATAACCAGGAAAGTGCTAAGCCAGCTTCCTTCAGAGAAAGTGTGAGCAGATATTTATGTCTCAAAGTGGCCTCAGCATATGTGGCTTAAAATACAAGCAACTTCAGCTGTACCTGAGATCCCAGACTATGAAAAATCTATGCTTTAGCTAAGTTAGGTGGTGTCATGGTTGGGGGGGGGAGGTGAATTTTTCCAGGGGGATGTGGGCAGGCCGATCAGTGATCAGGTTTTGTGTTGGCACTTAGATTGGTCACTCAGAGGTTTGGACACACCTCTGAGGACACAAGGGGTTAAAAGCAGGACTCCAGGGGGGTTCGGCCTCTTTTAGATTCTGGTTTCAGCAGAGAAGCATCTCCTCTCCCCTGCTCAGCTTTGGGCTGAGTGGGGGAGGGGAGCCACGTGGCTGGGCTGAGGGGAACCATGCGGCAGAACTAAAGTAAGTTGGGGCCCTGGGGCGGGGAAGAGAATGGACAGAACTAGAGCTGAGCTGCCCCGTCCAGGATGGAGGGGTGGAAAAATGTGGAAGTGCCTTCCGTGCGTCCCCCCCCAACCCTGCTCCGGGAGAAGGTGCCCAGCCACATATGGGAGTTGCTAAGCCTGGGAGTGCCTGAGCCTGCAGCCCTGCCAGGAGCCAGGAACTGTTAACTCTTTCTGAGGCAGAAAGAAACTATTTTCCCAGGCATTGATTCTCATGGCTAGTGGTTTCAGAAAAGAAAGAAAAACAGCCTGGGACTGAGATGATAAAGCACGATTAGAAAGAACCCGATGGGCAGGGAATTGAAGAAGAGTGGTTTTTGAGCTGGACTTTTCTTGCATAATGTTAGCCATAGACTGAACTCAAGTCTCTTTTGAACATAAACTGCATTTTTGGGTAGATGCCGCTGGCTCGACTTTGCTACAGTGACTGGCACGTTAAGAGTGGAGCGAACAGAGAAGAGAAGGGAGAGGGTGTGGTGGCGCCTTCTGCCCACAGAGAAAAAAAGCCCCGGGCCCCAGGGGAAAGATGAGGAGAACTCAGCATGAAAGCATCCTTAAAAGAGCCCTATATGCAGCTTTCAGCCTATGGACAGTGGTGAGAGCACTGGACATAGGAAAAAGAGAGTGTCCCCTGGCAGACTTCTCCGGGCGGTGCCACGGGTGACATGGAAACACACAAAGAGTGGACCTGCGTTTCCTGAAGAGCAGTCTGTGGTGCAAGAGAGACTCCTCTCTACTTTGCTGAATTGAAGATTGTTTGGGTTTTTTTGAGTGGTGATTGTTTGATTTAAAACCCAAAGGTTTGGTGTATAGAGGGTAATGTGTAAAGGCTAGAAACTGGGGTAGGAGAAGAAATGTTCTGAGAAGTTTTTTTATTTCTGTCTCTGCGTGTGTTTAGAGTTTTCAATCTCTGTTATATAATGTAATAAAGTTTTGGTTTTCTGTTTTAAGGTTTAAGCCTGCTCTGCTCTGTTCCTGATCACATCCCACAGTAGTTGTTAGAGAAAAAACATATATTCATAGGTGCATTAACATCTGGCCAGTGCCAACCCATGACAGGTGGCAGTGATTATCTTCAGTGGAAAGGAAAAATCAAGGGATCCTCTACTGCCAGTAAAGCTGGCTGAGTCTTGAGTCTAATACTGACTGCAAGAGACCTACGACTTTATTGCTGCTAATCAGATACACTTCACTTGAGTGTACATGGAATTCATTATGCCTTCTTTAAAAGAAACTCAGTATAAAATATAATATTAATTATTAACTAGAAAAAGAATACTCACTCTGCTGTTTTGACTGTCTTCAATGTAACCATGAAAAAATTATTACTATTATTATCATGGGAATATTAAGGTAAGTCTGGCAACATATTCAGAATTTATGCAGAAAATGACAGGTAGAAGAGAGAAGAATTAAATGAAATCACACAATAAATCTCTGTCAAAGTAAAGTTTTAGAACTTCCCTGATGCTTAACTCTGTACTTGGACCTTAAAAAATTCTCTGCTGTCAGATACTTATTGCATATGCAGAACAGGTTTCCAACTTACATTGTATACCTGTCCTGACATCCTTGATGCTCAGCTGTTTGGTCACTTGTGCACCCTGTGTCACAGCTCCACATGTGCCTTCTCTGTGCAGCACCTGCTGCCAGACAATCTTATTGTCCCAAAGCACACCCACGAGCTGTAAATAGCTGCACATCATCAGGAAATATCTTCTACTTTCAAAGCAAAAATCCCCAGTTAATTTTTTCCACCTTAAAAAAAAATAATAGGAGAAAAAGATAGCCAAACTCCTCAATTAAACTAGGGAACTGCCTGCTCCTCCTGTTAGTTCAAAAAAAGATATAAAAAAAAAACCCTAGGGTAAACACACTTCCCAAGGGTTATAGAGTTATTCAGCTCTGCACTAGATATGTGAAATTGCATCAGTATCCAGTATCAGTCTCCTAATACCACAAAATACATTTTAAAGTAAGGACACATTTCTTTCTTTGTCTTTATAAGGAAAGTGTCAAGTTCTTTCTTTCTCTCCTTTCTAGTGAGAATGGTCTGATCTTTATTTCTAAATCTGTCACAAACTTCATTTGTGTCCTTTCCAGTTTTGTTTATTTTCCCTGCACAATGGTGATCAAACATTCTATTTCACAGGATCTTTGTATAAGTACAGATTTAAACTAAAAAAAATAAATAAAATAATACAAAGCATACATCATGGGTGTCACAGTACTGGAAGGGGCTAAAATGATCCAAATTATTCTTGCATTCTCATAGGCTTAAAACTGTTAGAGAATCAGTGTTGTGGTAATATCAGCCAAGAGAGAAGTCCTGTTTCGAGCAGCGATACCAACCCAACCCATTCCCAATTGCTGACAGTGTCCTGCCTCCTGTGGACTGGTACCTGCCCATTTCCGAGGGAAGTGTAGTGGCTGGGAAGGAGGTGTGTCCCATGGAAACTGCACACAGTTCTACCTGCACATGAAGAATCCTCCCACTTCCTGATTAGGAGGTTTTTAGAAGGTTGCCAAGCACTACTCATTACAAAGATGAAATCTATCAGGTTTTTTAACAAGCTTCCTCACTGGAGTTAATTCCCAAATCTGTAATCTGTTTTTTTCCTTTCTTTCTTTCTTTCTTTCTTTCTTTCTTTCTTTCTTTCTTTCTTTCTTTCTTTCTTTCTTTCTTTCTTTCTTTCTTTCTTTCTTTCTTTCTTTCTTTCTTTCTTTCTTTCTTTCTTTCTTTCTTTCTTTCTTTCTTTCTTTCTTTCTTTCTTTCTTTCTTTCTTTCTTTCTTTCTTTCTTTCTTTCTTTCTTTCTTTCTTTCTTTCTTTCTTTCTTTCTTTCTTTCTTTCTTTCTTTCTTTCTTTCTTTCTTTCTTTCTTTCTTTCTCTCTCTCTCTCTCTCTCTCTCTCTCTCTCTTTATCTCTCGTTCTCTCTCTCTCTTTCTTTCTGTTTTTGGTTCTTGTTGTTCTTGGTTTTGTTTGTTTGTTTGTTTTAATGAAAGGAGATGAAAAGTTAAAGGTGGGGAATCACCAAGTTACACAACCACCTACAAGCATGCTCTTCCCTCCCATGAAAGATATTGTCTTGGGAAAAGATTTTTACAACTAAAATAATTCTTTTTAATGGCACCTATCAATGAGCAGAACTGTCTCCTCCATCTAGAAGGGAAGCATTTGCCAGCAGAGATGCTAGTGATGATGCAGCCGTATTAGTTCAAGGCTAGACTGCCAAAGTAGATTAGGAGCCAGAGCACTGTAAATCAAAAAGATGCTGGCACACACTGCACAGCTTGGCACAATTCTGTGGCATGTGAGTCAGGATGTGTAGTACATAAAAGACTCAAAAAAATTACAAACTTCATTCCTAATGGTTGCACAGGGACATGTCTTCAAAGGGTTAAGCTGTGTGACACCCATTAAAGTAAACAGAGGTTTAAATCTTAAATCTTCTGTCCCACATTCAAGACTTTCCTCACTGTAGCATGACTTTCTTCATACAGAGCACGAAATATCATATTTTCCCATTAAAACCTGAAGTCAACAAAATGAGGAGTTAATCCCTTTAGTTTATGATGTGCTACCTCACCTCCTTAGCATCATATACACAAAAAGAAAAAAGATGAAGAGAGGCATTATTTTCTCAGTTTTGAGTGTTTACTTGTTATTTTATCATTTAAGAAGGGCAACTGAAGAGGAATATAAGTGAGCATCATAGTTAGCATCTCATTTTGTTCCTGTTGCATTTTTCTCCCCATTTTAACAACTGTAATAAATCTGGGTTTTAGACTGGGACAACAATGATGCTACCCCACAGGCTGCCTCTGTCCAAAAGGGCAACTGTATGACTGTTCAAGACCTCTGAGCTTCGCTCTTGTTCTACTCGCATTGAAGAATTATATCTATGTCTCACTAAAGATCAATATTCATTTGTCCTCTCTCAGTAAAACACTGGTTTGAGAGAACAGTTGGTATCTCCCACTGAGTATGTTTATCTATATTGCTGTCTGTCAGTACCTTGTCTGGAGCAAACCCCAATTTTCTTCATTTCGAGGCACAGTCTTAAAATCTGTTACACCACATGCTGAATTTCTGAAATATTTTGCCTTCAAAACTTTATACAAGTCTGTGAATGTGCTAGGAGTCAAATCTCAGGTCTGACTTTGGACACATTTGCAGTCTTTAAAGAAATGGTTTGCCATAGCTAAGTAATGATATACTGTTAAATAAAATTAGCTATTCAGTATTACGACTATGGTGGTGAAAGGGCAACAGCACACTCAATCCTACTTCAAGACAGGGAAACTTCTTGAGTTAGTTCAGCAGCAGCAAGCAAGCAGAGTTAAAAACTAGAAGAGTGGCAAATTATTATATTCACTTTGAAGAAATGGATAGAAGACAAGGATATAGCTCTAATAATTCCCTCACAATTTTTCCAGAGATTATTAACATACTTTAATAAAAAAGTGCTTTATGAATTTAATACATATTGTGAAAGTTCATGTACACATAAGATAGGCTTTTTATTGATACAGGGATTTGAGAACTGCTCCTACTAGGCCAAAATTTATATTATCTAGTCATACATCTCTGTCTTGGTGTAATGCTACATGACTGAGCAGATATAATAATTTCATTACTAATAAATGAGAGATGTCCCTTCCCTATCCCACTCCAGTAGTCTATTCCTTTCCTGACTGCACAGTGCCTCCTCCCTCCTGCATCTATACTTGCACTCATTTCATCCTGTGATGAATCAGTTTGATTCACAACTGAAAGGGAAAAAATGGAATAACAGGTGAAGCAGTTTTCTGGGCTAATGAAATGGATCTGTCCATGAAAGTCTGATGAATATGAAACTGGGCAGGAGTGAGAGTAGGAAGATTAAAAGAATGTCCTCCTCCTCCTCCCCTTAACCAAACTGCTAGATTTGTTCTGTTGCTTGTTCAGCACATCCCATAACAGGGGCTTTAGCTAAGAATGGTTTGAAGTGTTGCAGAGAATGAGAATTAGATTCCTGTGTCCTTTTCACAGACAATGCCAAGAGATGCAGGATGTTTACACAGTCAGAGTGTGTTCTGGTCCAGACTCCTGACCTGTGCAATACTGGCACAAGTGGTGCAATACTGGCACAAGTGTTTTCTGTCCAGCACAGCAGCACAGGCTCAGCTTCTCTGCATTCAAACTGCAAAGGCAATTGAGAAATCAAATGTAGATAGTTCAACAGCAGTTTATTTTGTGTGTGTGAGACTGCTTCTGCAAACTCCAGATACTTCAACAACTGCTGAGTCCTGAAGATTGCTGATTCTGTAAGGGGTAAAAGACAGATATGGAAGGAAACAAAACATAATGCCTGAAAACAGAACAAAAAGGCTGTGTAATGAAGCTTAAGAATTCTGATTTAATTTTGTTTTTAATGATTGTTATAAAGTCATGATTTAGTGCCACCAGTGTTTCTTATATGGCTGTATGGCCTTATATCTGTACTCCATGTGTTGTCTAATTTTCAGCTACCTGACAACTGTAAATTATGTAAAGCCCTTAAGAGGCTGGATACTTTTGCAATTGTTTAGTTGTTCATAACATAGTTTTCATAGAGAGTACGGAATATTTCTAAAGCTGAAAGCAAAACTCCTTGTTTCTTTCTTTGGTGGCAGTGCAGGTTTAAGCAATTTCTGCTCTCAGCCCTTCCTTCCTGTCTCCACACAACTACATCCATTGTGCCAGCACAGCTGTTTGTGCAGCTTGTGGTGAAAATGGGAACCATCTGAGAAATCCTGGGGCAGCAGAGAGGAATCAAAATCAAAAGGAAGTTTATAACAGATTGTGAATTAAGATGTATGAGAGGCTAACCTTGCATTGTGACATCTATGAGGTCTATGGTGGCCTTGTTAAGTTGACCCTAAAGGATCTGAGGTCTAGGAAAATTTTTGGAATCTCTTATGAAATTTCAAAATATGTCTAAAGAACTCTCTTATTTATCTAATTAAAAAACTCTCTATGTAGTGACCTTAGTTTTTAGCTGTTTGCTGCTTTGAAGATTCTATATGGAGCAATATTAAACTTACTCAAAAATAAACCTTTCTGAGGATTTAAGACAGACCCTTCAGTGCCAACTGTTCCATCTACCTTTTGCTCTTCTCTCAGAAAGTAAGATGAATTGTAGATATATGTTTATGTAAACACACAGGTAAAGGGAATGTGTGAGCTTTCTTAAATAGACAATTCATATAATGAAATACAATTTTATTCAAAATATTTTATACTTGAACAAAGCTGAACATTTAATTTCTGCAGTGACCCACAGACATTGATGTCTCACCCAACGTCTGTTGGGCAGTTTCTCCAGAGTCACTCAGTTCCTTCTTCTTTTGATAACAAGGGGTCTCACACCAAATGTTGCCCATTTATAGGCATATAATTTTGGAGCACTTCACTGTCCAGATGCTTTGCATATGGGAGGCTGGGTATCTGGTTTCCATTCCAGGAACCAGGCAGTAAAATGCATATCATTTTGGTGCTTTGAGATTTTGGCTAATTTCAAGTCAGTGAATAATGGTTGTAACTATTCATATCCTTGATGGTAGGCAAATGCCCAAGAGATTTACTAAAATGTTAAATCACAGTAACACAGTGGTCTTCAACTAAGAGCTTTTAGTCACAAACTTATTTTTCTTTACCTCATATTCTCATACATTGAGTTTGCTGTGCTTTTAAGTAATTATTTCTCTCTTAAGCCTTAAATACATGGCAACATTTCACTGCTATTTTACCCTGATAGTTTTGTCTTCAGATCAGACAGCTAAAATGAAGTCATTTTGGAAGGCTGCACTTCCTTAACATCTTTCCCCGGAACATCTCAAAATGCGTTATGAAAAATAATCAAACTCTTCAGTATGTCAGAGACACTTGAATACTTGAAGGGAAATTAATTCTGGCACAGCTCAAGTCTTTCTTCTCAGCCCAGCATTCTGTCCTGACTCATTCCTCCTCTCTCCTTCTCCTCCTATGCTAACAGTACTTCAACTACCTTTGATTCATACCTGTTTAACAGCTATATCTTACTGAGACTATTTCTGCTAGAGGCTTGATTACACCATACTTCACTAGCCATCAAAATCTGTTTTCCTTCTGAAGTCCCTTTTTCCCCCATACCCCTTTATCTTTTTGATCAACTACTACCTGTTCAATTTACACTTTGACATTTATTGAATGAGTCTTATTTCCGTAGAATTTTTTCCTTCCTCTTTTAATGTGTTCCATTTCAGTTCCACCCCTTTCATCAATCTTTTGACATGTTTCTTAATTCTTTATTTACAGGATTGTAAAACTGACTCTTTCTTTGTGTGTGTTTCCTTTGTGCTTGAATCAAAAACCTGAAAATGAACTAGACTTGCTTTGAAGGAAATTCCTTTTGCCTTTTCACATCATTCTTCTTTTCACTAATCAATTCAACTTCTTTCAGTTAAGAGAGTATCTCACATCGCTGAACTTCCAGTGTTGGAAAACATATTCTTTTTTCACCTGTTGAGTTTGGGTTGGACATGAAAGATTCAGACAGCATCACAAAATCAGAAAATGACATGGGACTGAATAAAAAAGGGAGAATGTCTGTTTTTTTACTGAATTTATTCTTTATCTTAACACCCTAATTTAAAGACTGTGCCATGGGAGCTCTCATTGCCATTCTGTGTACTTTGCTGGATAAAAATCCCTTAAGACATGTACTGATGCTCATTTCAGACCAGATTGCCTTAGTCTTTTTCGCTCATTTAGTTGTCAGTAATGATGAATGCAGTATAAATGGAAGACATGATGGTTTTGTCAGAGCTAGTAAGAAATGCTTTACACCTTCCTTACCAAAAGGGTTAAACAGATGCCCAAGGCACGTTTACCAGCTGCACTACTCTTAAAATGGTACCAGATATCTCAGTAGCTGCCTTCCTCAGAAGCAACGTTGCAGGCTAGAGTCACTTCTTCAGTTGCTGCCTCTTCTCAGTGTTTCTTGCTACCTCCCCAACACCTTTCATCCATCTCCTGGAAACTTTTATCACGTACTGATAATGTCAGTGAGAAGCATTGAGGTTTTTCATAGAATTATCAGGGTTAGTAGTAATATTAGTCAGAGATTCTCTTATGCCACTAATTTGTCAATTAATTACTTTGCTAATTTCAGAAACAAAAATAGCAAATAATAAAATATTTCAAAAATAAGAAGAAAGCATGTTAGAAAGTACTGTTTCAGCATACTAACTCAAGACCCAAAAGTGTACTTCTTGGCAATAGGATACTGACAGCTTGGTTTTGCTTTTGATAGAAAAAAAAAATTGATTAAAAATTTGGGGGTTTCAAAAATAACCCAAATAAGTATGAAAGCTGTTGAAGGAATAGATTATTACATTTCTGAGCTTTAGCAACACCATGATCATTCAGAAGTCTTGTCTTAATACAGAATAAAAATATTCTGCCCTTTTCAAAACTCCTGAGCAGTCCATTTCACCAACACACATGACATATGAGCACCATCAAGTGGCAAGGCATGTAAATTACAGCTAGTAGTTCGACTTCCTCCTTTTTCCTCAAACCACAGAATCTAACTAGGCATTTAGATGTTTATATAAATTTCCGGTGTTCTTAAAAAACTCACATAACTGTCTTTCTGCTAACTTCTCAAAGATGTGGTGGATGGAGAAAGCTTTTTTTTGAATACTCTGCATGTCACCTGAACTGGGCATTTGAGTGTTCCATGGTGGTTAGTACAGGCAAGTATTTTCAGAGTATATAAAATTCTTTTGCAAACACACCCTTTTTTTTCTCTGCTATTGCTGTCACAATCATAACTGATTCCTCCCTAGTGTGACAAGACCACTGATCCCCTTACAGCAGGATAAGGATTCATCAACTAAACTGTATCTGCTGCTTCCTGAGAATACAGTTACAATTGTTCAACTCTTTTTCCCCCTCTTTTTCATGTTTACATATTTTTCTTTCCCCCTCCCCCCAGTTCTCTTTCTTTTCTTCACTGCATGATACTCTGTAAGGTATCAATAAAAATCTGATCCATCGAAAAGGACTAAAAACAGGCATCAAGACTATGTCTATCCTGTACTTCACTGAATTTGGGAACCTCCACTGAAGAGTATGGAGGTAATTATGTGGCCTTCCCTTATGCCATATTAATGGTGACTGATTCTTTTAAATTTCTGTAGCAAAATAAGATCCCAAAAATAATATTGATTAGAGGAGACTTATGCCTTCTGCAATAATTATGTTGGAAATCTATTTTCACTTTCCACATGGATGATTTTATTCTTCCATAGGACATTTCCTAAGAACAAAATTGTCTAAGACTCAATTAGGATTGTCTTTAATTTTAAGCATGACTGACTTTTGCAATGGTCTCTTCTTTAAACCACACCCCTCACCCCCCAGATTAATTGTAGCTATGACTGAAATGACACACAGACATTCTGGCTTTTAAGTAGACAAATATAAAACCTCTCTCTTCTGCCTTTGTTGTCGAACCCTGGAAAGACTGGGGACTAGAGTAACGTGAGACCAACCAGTATGGTTTCCAGCACGTACTCCGCTTTATTCCGCGAGATGGCCGGTTAAGTACAGACCGAATAGTTTACAGTAGCAGGTGCATTGTGATAGGCGGTGAACATACAGAAGTATGTAAGCAATCTAGGATTAAGGTGGCTACGGAGATCTAGTGCCATTACCTCCATGCTGCGAGTGGCCATACCTTAACACATACCTAGTAGGAGATAAGTTTATCTGCTACTACGTATGCTGAATGTTCTGCGGCCTACTAGGCCCAGGCCTGAGGCCTAGTTTGGCCTAGCTTGGAATAGCTCAAATGGTATCTGTGAGCATATCATGCCCACGATACCTGAGAAACTCGGCCACAGTTCCCCCTTTTTCTTTTTGGGCTATCCAAACTGACGTTAAGGCACGGTCGGCTAATTTGCGCATGCATTGTATCAAGCAAGGCACTATTGTCAAAACTACTATGACAGCAATAAAGATCATTATACCAAAACGAATTAAATCCACAATCCACCCGGTGAGATTCCAAGACTTCAGCCAATTGTCAAACGGAGTGTTCTCAACTACAAGGTGTTTCATGTTGTCCCTCAACTGCGCTAACTGCTGATGTATCGACCGTGAGTGGTCTGATAAATTCATGCAGCACATGCCTTCAAACTCTTCGCATCCATGCCCCTGAGCCAAAAGAAGGAAGTCAATTGCGGCTCGGTTCTGGAGCACTGAATGGCGAATGCCACTAACATCTTCAGCAAGCTCACTCAACAACTTCGTCGTTATGTTAATCTGTTTCCCTGTCCAGCAGGCTAAATGTTTCAGTTGCGTGAGGGCTTGTGCTGAAGCAACTCCTGGGGCAAAAATGGATGCTGAGATCACGGCTGGAGGCTGCCATAACTTAACTTGATCTTTGCAGTTGGGACCTAGTTGAGACATACTGCGCTTGACTCGTTGAGCCTTTCTTGGCAAGCCTAGAACCTGGTGAATACTAGGTGCGAACAGAGTTAGTTTACCAAAATAACACGGTCCTCTGACACTGTTTGGAGGTACTGTGGACCATGCTCTATCTCCGCAAACTAAAAAGATTCCTGGTGGCAATCTCTTAGCAGCTGTTGTCAATTGCGTGACAGATCTGACCCAACTATTACAATACTCAGAGTAATTGTAATACAATGGTGAATGAAGGGACAGCCACGTAGCGTGGCCTTTCAATTGCTGCTCATCTATGATTAATAGACTTGAATTCACTGCAAAGCGCCCAAAGACAAGAAAATAGTTTCCTGGCACAGAACCTAAAAGATCAAGCTCCTGAGGTTCTGGACCAGCAGCTCTAAGGTTTCGCGCTATGGCAGCAGCTTGTGGCCCTAAAGCACCTTTTGGGTCAATGCTGACAGGGGTTAAAGACTTGAACTCTGCCATGGAGGTCAGTGGAACTCCAATCAAGCAGGTTCTAAAAGGATTGGATGGCGTCGCTAGAGATAAACAAAAGGAATCCTGTTTAGTTTGTTTGGCCCAAGTAACCCACATGTTCTCCCTTGTGTCAATGTTAAACATCCCTGCTCTTGTTTCTACTACCACACTGATCAAAACCAACACCCTCATGCTTAACATTTCACCCATTGTGAAAAGCACACAGTGTAGCACGCAGGCTATCAACCTAAAACCCTAACCAATAACTTATCGTGCCTCTAAGTGTCACACAATAACAGTGCAATGATATAGTATTAAAACAGTCAATTTTCAGCACTCTCCACGTCTTCTTGAGGTGCTTCAGGTAAGTCGTCGCTGTCTCTGTGAGTATCTCTAGGAGTGTCACCGCCGGTTGGTATCTTTTCCTGTGGACACGCACGGGTAAAGCGACTCGGCACCCAGACAGGTCCTGCTTCTCCTGCAGAAACACACATATAACCACGACCATTAAACAAGACTGGACTGGGTCCCTGCCATTCACCCGTTCGCATGTCCTTATGATATACGTAAAGTCCTGGAATTGCTTGTGGTCTCCCTTCTTTCACAGCCTGGTGGTGGATGACAACTGCAGGCTCTTCTCGCCCTTCTGCTAGGCATAAGTAATTTAAAGTGAACAGTACTTTAGGTAAACGATTGGTCACATCTAGGTCATTGCTTTGCTTCTGTTTTGCGAGATACTCTTTCAGCGTCCGATGAGCCCGTTCCACAATGGCTTGGCCAGTAGGAGAGTGAGGAATCCCGGTAGTATGTTTGACTCCCCACTTTTGCAGAAACCTAGCAACTCGTTGTCCCGCATAAGCTGGACCATTGTCAGTTTTGATTTCTGCAGGCACTCCCATCACTGAAAAGCAAACAGTCAAATGTCTCTCAACGTGCAGAGCTCTTTCCCCAGTTTGTGCTGTGGCCCAAATGAATTTGGAGTAGGTGTCAATAGTGACATGAACATATTTCAACCTTCCAAACTCTGGGATGTGTGTTACATCCATTTGCCACAGTTCCAGGGCTTTCATTCCTCGAGGATTCGTGCCTAGGCCAAGACCTGGCCCGTGATGACTGCATTGAGGGCAGGCACGCACAATCCCCTGTGCATCGTTCATAGATATTTGAAATTGACGACGCAAAGCTCTAGCATTCTGATGGAAATTCTCGTGGCTGTTGCGAGCTCTGACAAATTTGCTTTCAGGAGGGACATGGGCAACGCAACTGACTGCAGCATCTGCCCGTGCATTGCCTTCTCCCAAACCATTGCTGCACTGATGACTACGAATGTGCATCACGCAAAAGGCATGCTGACGCTGTCTGAGTATGCTCCTCAGTCGTAGAAATAGTTCTCCGAGGCGCTGATTCTGAGTGGTCTTAATGAGTGCATCTTCGATTCTTTGTACCACTCCAACCACATACAAAGAATCTGACACCACATTAAGAGGTTCCTTATTCCAGGTTTGCAAAGCCCAACACACTGCTCCCAGTTCCATGGTCTGCAAGCTGTCTCCGGCTTCACTGTGGATTAAATGCTGCTTCCATTCTCCTTGCTGTTTCCACACACACACAGCTCTTTGTGTCTTTCGGCCGGCATCCGTATAAACTGTTCTGCCTTCCACAGGTGTCATGGAACACAAAGGCTTCTCCAGCCACTGATGGCGTGCAATCAGAGTCCACATCGGACCCTTTGGCTGTCGGTTGTGAACCACACCTGTAAAACCCAACAATGCTTCTTGCAGCTCCACAGAATGTCTCAGTTTCCAGTCCAGATCTTCATTTCTGATCGGAACACTGATATCTGCCGGTTCTTCCCCATCAATCTCTAAAATCCTATCTCTCCCTTTCCTGATGAGCGCGGCAAGGGCTTCTGTTCTTGTCATAACACGACTCTTTGGCTGCACCGGCAAGAACACCCATTCAATCACACCAGCTGTCGATTTTAACCCAGACTGGTGTTCCCCCTTTTTCTTTTGCCATTGAAAAATGATGGCAAACGGACAGACATCTGCGTTGGAGAGGAACAGTGACAGTGGCAGGTGTTCTATGCGGCGAATGCTCCAACCCCGTTGCAGCTTCTCTGACACCTTAACTAAGGCTCGTTGCTGTTCAGGGGTACATTGTCGAAGGCTACTGGCATCATTACCGTGTAGCCATGGTAGAAACGGTTGCAAGTCCTCATTGGTGATTCCTACAATGGGACGAACCCATTGCAGGTCTCCAAAAAGTCTCTGAGCATCATATAACGTTGAAATGTTGGTATGTAAAGTAATTTTCTGTGGCCGGATTTGCGCACTCGTGATCAGCCATCCTAAGTACTTCCACGGGGCTGATCGTTGTATTTTTTCCGGGGCCACAGTCAGACCACGATGTTTTAACTGTGTGACTAGCCAGTCCAAGTCCTCTGAGGGCAGAGGCTCCTTAGTAGCAACAAGGATGTCATCGACGTAGTGATAAATCATTGCATTGAAAAAACGCTGACGAATTGGCTGCAAAGCCCAATTGACGAATATCTGGCACATGGTAGGCGAGGTACGACTTCCCTGAGGAAGAGTTACCCATTCATACCGTTGTGCTGGCGCTGCTCTGTTAATAGATGGCACAGTGAAGGCAAAGCGCTGAGTATCTTGAGGGTGGAGCGGGATAGTGAAAAAACAGTCCTTCAAATCGATGATCACAATGTCCCACCCTTGAGGAATCATGGTTGGTGCTGGCAAGCCTGGTTGCAGAGCACCCATCGCTTGCATCTGCTCATTAACCTTACGAAGGTCATGTAGCAGTCTCCATTTCCCTGATTTTTTAGGGATGACAAAAATCGGTGTGTTCCATGGACTCACTGAGGGTCGAATGTGACCTGCTTCTAATTGTTCCTGCACCAATTGCTTGGTAATTCGCAGCCTCTTCTCTGTCATTGGCCACTGCTCAACCCACACAGGGGTATCAGTTAACCAGGTGATTTTTAAAATGGGTGGCTGCTCTGCAGTGGCCACTAAGGAAAATGCCGGTCAGTAGTCAAAACCATCCCTATTTGGGAAAGCACATCTCTTCCTAGCAGCCCCAGAATCTCTTCATGCATTGGCACAACATATAGATGAGCCACAACCGCTTGTCCATCTTCAAAGATGATCCGAATAGGATCTGCGCTTATTGAGGGAACAGTCAGGCCTCCTACGCCCACAACGCGGGTATAGGGGGATTTCAAAGGCCAATGAGAAGGCAAATGTAATTTGTTAATTAAAGATATGTCTGCGCCGGTGTCTGGAAGTGGTTCCATGCCAATAATTTCATCGCCTCGTTGCAGTTTCACTGCAATCGGTGGCCGCTCGTGTAAATCCACTGTAAGGAAAACGTTGTGTCCCATAGATCCAAAGCTCCTAGCTCCGCCTTCGGCTTCCGCAGGCTGCTTGTGGGACTGACGACGTGGCAGGATGTTCTCAAAGGGGATGATCTGAGCAATCCTGCTCCCCTTTGGGATTGTCACAGGAGGCTGCAGGGCATAAACCATTACTTTTAACTGTCCAGTGTAATTTGCATTGATGACTCCTGGCACCACCATAATACCCTGTTTGCTCGTGGAGGCTCCTCCTAATATCAAACCTCCAGCTGAGGAAATTGTATTATAGATGGGTTCAGAGACATCAGTTAGGATTAGGGTGACTTCTTTATCTTGTAAGGTGACCTCTTCTGCTGCTGTTATGTCCACACCAACGCTTCTCCACGCAGCAGGTCTGGTCTGTCTCAATGAGTCTTTTTTGGGGTCTGGTGGGCTGAGGCATTGATTTGTGTCTTGGCGCGCTGCCTCGGCGCGCTGGCCGTGAAGTTTCCCTGTTTCCTGCAGACCTCTGTGGCATGAGTGTCCACATTGCAGTGGTGACACCAAACAGGCTTTTGGCAGGTCCGCCTGAAATGACCCATTTCACCACAGCGGATGCACTGGGACTTTGCCGCTGATTTTTTGTTAGTAAAACGGTTGAAGGGCTTTCCCGTCAATGCAGCTGCGATAACATGTCCCTGTTGCTGCATTGCGTTTTGCATTGCCGCTGTGAAAGCTGCTGTTTGGTTCGTCTGTTCTGCTCTCGCTGCTCTCACCAACATTTCGTCCACGCCACAGCCTTGAGGGAGGGAGGCCAGAATGGTTTTCATGCGTGCGTTGGCATTCTCAAATGCCAGAGAACGAAACAGATGGTCTCGCACCTCGTCAGGCAGATCTGGGGCATCTCTCAATGCCGTAGAAAGACGATCAATAAATTGAGCAAACGATTCGGTGGCTCCTTGCTTGATGTTGGCATAGGATGGAGGCTTCTTCTTGTCTGGCACCAACAGCAAAGCTCTGTAGGCTAGTGACTGGGAGAGTTGATGGATTTCGATGGGAAAAGTCAGCTGTACATTTGTCGTGGCATAGGCTCCTTGGCCCGTCAGCATGTCCGGCTGAATCCCATAAAATGGATCTCCCACTGTTTGATGCCTATTAGCTTCCTCGGTTGCCAGGCGTCTCCACTCCCTTTCAAAAATGAGAAACTGAGATGGCGTGAGCAGAAGTGCTGCAATGTTAGAACTGTCAGCAGGGCACAAGAGGTCAGCAGTGAAGATGTATTGGATAATACTTTTAGAAGCTTCCGCACGAATTCCATACTGGCTAACTGTCTGCTTTGCAGATTGCAGTACTTTCCATTCATGCGGTTGCCATCTGGCAACGTTCTGCTCAATCACCACAGGGCACGCTATAACATTGGCTGCTTCAAAATCCTTATCGAGGATGGCATGTTTTTTAACTTCGGCCCAGCGGTTCAGCAGCGGATCAGGTTGGTTGGCAGGCAGCGCCATCTGCTGGGCATTGGATGGCAACGCCTGCTGGCTCTGTAATGATGACAGAGGTTGTATGGTACATGGTTTCTGCGGAAACGTTTTGGATAATTCAAATGTCCTTTGTTCCAGCTGACTTTGCCGGTTAGAGAGCTTAGCAAGCTCTGCTATAATTTGCTGCAGCTACGTTGACCTCTGCGGCTTTTCCGGCAATTGCGTTGCACAGCTGTTATCAGGTTTCAAAACTTCCTCATCCGAGTCAGATTCTGGCAGAGGACAGTGAGACGCCTGTGGGTGGGTGGCGGGTCCCACTGATGCAGGCTGTGGGGGCGCAGGGATCTCAGGTTGAATCGAACTCTCGTTGTCCGATCCGGCCATGGGCGCCGCCATGTTCTCTGTTTTTGTTATTGTCATGTGGGCAGCTGACGTCAGCTCCCGTTCCGGTGGGGAGGGGTTTGGCTCCGCTCCGCCGGTGGTACCGCCTCTGAGTCCGCCTCCTTGCTGCGTCACTTGTGCCCGCCCTGCGCCGCTGCCGGTCCCGCCTGCCTCCTCTTTCTCCACGCCCCTCGGGTCTGGCGGCTGGCTCGTCTCCTCCCCCACGCCTTTCTCGCCGAACCGCGGCAAGGACACTTCCGGCTTCTCGCTCGGTCTCTCAACCGCATGGCTGGCTACGTCTACCACATCACGGAGGGACGAGCAGAGGGGGGCCGCGTTCCCTTTCACCGGATGCGTGGAATTAATTCCGAAAAATCTCGCAACCCTGGATACTTTTTTCCGCTCTTCCGCTTGGGAAGGAACGGTCTCCGGTTCAGGAGAGCAAGGGGCCGTTCTCTCCAATGCGGAAATCGCGGCTTGGGCAGCTCTGCGCTCCGCGGCAAAGGTTTGTAGCGTATTTATAATTTTCTTCCACGTGACGCCAAACTCTGAACAGAGTTTTGCGTCTTTCCCCTGTGAAACTACCGAGTCCCACAGTAAATCTCCGATCTCCTTCCATTCTGTCTTGCTGAACAAAAGCGAGGGCTGCTGTAACTTTCCTTTCTTTTTAGCCCATTGGGCCAGCTGATTTATATCAGAATCCCTGATCTTTTCGCCCCGTTTCGAGACAATGGACGCTAACAGCTGCGTGGCAGCTATGTAATCGCGTTCCGTGAGTGAATCCACCCGCGCCGCTGCTCTTACCTTCTTTCCACTGACAGTGGGTGGCACTGTCGCCTTCTAATCAAACCAATCAGCCGACGCTCCCCAGCCTGCCTCGGAAATTTGGGACTGTAGATCGCAAGCGACACACACACGTCCAAAATCAAGCGAGGACTTCCAGCATTTAAGCTAATTAATTAACAGCATTGAAGCTAAACAATCCACAGCATTGAAGCTAAATAATCACACAGCATCGAAGCTAAATATTTCATTAAAATCCAGGGCTCTGTCTCTACGTTTCGGGCGCCACTGTTGTCAAACCCTGGAAAGACTGGGGACTAGAGTAACGTGAGACCAACCAGTATGGTTTCCAGCACGAACTCCGCTTTATTCCGCGAGATGGCCGGTTAAGTACAGACCGAATAGTTTACAGTAGCAGGTGCATTGTGATAGGCAGTGAGCATACAGAAGTATGTAAGCAATCTAGGATTAAGGTGGCTACGGAGATCTAGTGCCATTACCTCCATGCTGCGAGTGGCCATACCTTAACACATACCTAGTAGGAGATAAGTTTATCTGCTACTACGTATGCTGAACGTTCTGCGGCCTACTAGGCCCAGGCCTGAGGCCTAGTTTGGCCTAGCTTGGAATAGCTCAAATGGTATCTGTGAGCATATCATGCCCACGATACCTGAGAAACTCGGCCACATGCCTTCTTTTACTACTTTGCTCGTAAAGGTGAAGTACTAAAGCAGTGTAAATTCCCTTGGCTTTAACAGTAAATGTACATACAGTTTCTTTCTTTGCTTCAGTAGTTCTTTCATTAATATGTAAGAATCTGGATGTCACACTTTATAATAATTACTTTCAGATTTTTTTAATTTTCTGGCTATTTTTTTTACCAGTACTGCTTCTTAAGCTGCACAGACTGTGCCTTTTTGAAGAGACCATCATACTAAACCAAAGCTAAAGAACTATGTTCAATCATAGTTATTATCAAATTATGAACTGAACATCTGACAGAAGACAGAACATACATTCTGGGCTTTCTCATGCCTGAAACATTTCATGAAGCTAAGGTGATGTGCTAACTGGAGTTAATAGGAAGCAACCAATTGAGAACTAGTGGTTTAAATGAGTGGAAAATCCTAATACTTATTAAAAGTGTTGAAGTAAAGAGCAAAAGGACAGACATATATTTCCCAGCAGAATAATCTTCAGTAGTTGGCTAAAGCAGCATTACTCCCCTTTGGATGCATTAAACAGAAATAGTTATTGCACTTTGATATGATCTTGCTCACACTCATTTTAAGAGCTCTTCTGTAGCAGCAAACATTTGACCATTACTCTATATTGAAAACTAGGGTTTATGTAAGTAAAAGCATGTGTCAGTACAGGTGACTCATCTGTAAGAACAGAATTTTACACTCTGTGGACTGGGCACAGAGGGATGCATGGCAACTACCCCAAACAGTCACTTTAGAAGCCTGATGTGGTATGATGATGGAAATTTGCTGTTGCTCTGCCACAGCAGGAGTATTTTGTACATGCTTGCTCTGTGTCTAATGGTAAGCCATCACATATATGCTAATACTGCCAATACATCAGTTAAAAAAGAACAACCTGTTTAAGTTATGCCAGCTCTGCCCCTTATGTTTCAATATGTGCATTTTAGAGAACTTCTTTAAATGTTTTTTTAGGTGCATAATTTCTATCACATGTAAAATAAGCCTGATAATTAAATATAGCTTTTTGTCAACTAATGTTACTAGTTCAACTTTCTGATGATTGGAAATGATTTCAGAAACTCTCAGGTTAAAAGTGGAAAATTATCTGAGATTATTCGCCTGTGACAAAAGAGTTATCCATAAGGAATTTTATCAAGTTGCTAAAGTGCTTTGGCTCAAGATTCTGCTCCTTTCCATTTACTTGACGTAGCTTTTCTATACTGATATGCTCAAAACTGTAGTCTTGAGACACAGAGCTTCAGAGACTTACATTTACCTCAAATAAATTAACCTGGTTCTTTGATTCTGGGACAATGTAAGCAGATTCTGCTCTTTGGTAATTAGAGGTAGAAATGTCAGAATTTAATTTAAATTTTAAATAAATTTTAAAACACTTTAGGAAAAGGAGTAAATCGTGCACCAGCTTCCAGAGTATCCCGCCAGTTTACAATGCTATATCACCTCTTGTGTTCACAGTAAATGGCCCTGTCCAATAGTTTAAAGTGACTGATTTTTTGTTTTCAAGTTCTCAATCTCTATTCATATAGTAAATGTGTTTCTTTCAGGTAGCCCAGATGAGGAAAACACAGGGTGTGTTGTGGTGTGTTTTTATCCCTAATGATTTGTTCCGTTCCCCCCGTATTAGTTCAATACAAGTTGTACCCTCCCCCCTAGTTGTCCATCTTGTCCAAGACCTGCCCCTTGAACCACATTGTTCCCTGTCCCTCCTCTTACTGAGTTGTCTCGCCTGCCCTGTACCCGCCCCTTGCCTCTGGAAATCCCCTGGAAATCCCCTGTTCCTTGAAGCCCCACAGGTTTGTTTCTACTGTTCCCCTCCCCTTGTGCCTCATTGGTTTATGTACTGTAAACTCTGCCTGGTGATCCTCTCCAGTTCTTTCCCTATTGGTTGGAAATTTGTACCCGCTCCTAGATCCTCCCTTGTTTAAAAGTCCCTGCATGCCAGGTTTCAGGGTATTTCATCTCTGGACCCTCCTTGGAAGCACACAGGAGACCTCTCCCTCGTTCTTGCCTCTGCCCTTGGCCCTTCAGCACACCCCTGCGCTGTAGAGAGCGAGTCCTGCTCTGCTGCTCCTCAGACCAGCCTTGGTCAGCTCTCCGTGCGTTGTTGGGAGCTAGCGGGCGATTCCGGCACCGCGCCAGTGTTACAGTAAGTGTGTTAGAATATCACAGAGAAATACTTTATCAATCTCTTTATTTGTAGGTTAAAATGTAATGCCATACAGTTCTTAACAATTACTGACTGAAAAAAATCATCTGCATAAAACAGAAGCAAAACTGAAGGAGACTAATTTAAAAAGCCATCTTGCTTCAACTTTTGAAACAATTACATACAGAATAATATACATATTTACATTACAAGTATATTATATAAATATAATATATATGTAATCTTGTAACCACAATAAATATCAAGGTTTTTTTAGGCACACAGCATAGAAAAAAATGCAGAATCTGCACAATCCTTAAGATTCTTGGAGTGACTCACTCTAACATTGTTTTCACACTGAAAAAGCAAATATTTTACACAAAATATACAGCCACAGTTTATGCAGTCCCCAGTGAACAGGGAATCTTTGATCACCTTCCTATAAGTCTACTCCTTGATTTTCTAATACTATTGCTCTATACAGCTATTACATAAGAAAATAGTTTGCAGGTCCGTTTTTTACTCAGCTAATAGCCTAAGTAATTATCAGTGCTAATAAAATAAGTACAGCATATCTACATAAGGTATATACAGGTGTTTACACAAACACAGGTTTGGTGAACTACTACAGAGCTCACCATTAATACTTGGAAGCTAACCTGAATTCAGCAGAAAAAAATGGATTTTCAATGATATAACCTCAGAAATATTTTATCATTTAAGTGAGACCTGGGCTTCAGAAATAGAAAGCTTTAAATTTAGTAGTTAATTAAAAAAAATCAAATTCTTGGCTATGCTGGCAGATGTAGGCTGCCATTGAATTTGAATGTTTCCTTCAATGCAAATAAAAACTCAGAGAATTAATCCAAAGGGAGTTTTCTCAACCAGTATGTACAGTCATGACATTTTACAGACTGTCACTATGGAGCACCTGAGATCGCACCCTAGTAAGTGACTCTGACCACTTCTCACAGCAGGGCCGTGATCAGTGAGAGAGGAAACAAACAGCACTTTTTTCCTGTGGTTACAAATCAGACTCTGGCATGTCAGGCATATCTGCCATCAGGTAGCCGATACCGTAACGTCCATTTGGAGCCGTGTCCAGAGTCGGTGACCCAGTCTGTTTTCGATAAATGTTTTTGCCAAAATTTGGAGATGGCACTTCACTTGGACTCTTCCCATGAATCAGACTTGTATTATCTCCCTCCAGATTAACAGGTTCCTTTATTATCCGCCCTCTTTTGTAGGATACAGATGCCAAACTACCAGAACTGTCATCAATGAGGTTGCAACGGCGCACCATGAAGACTATTGGGACTGGCAGTACGGCCAACACCATCAAAGATATACAGACAATCATTCCCCACGTTGGATAGCTGTGGAACTCTTCCATAGCCTGAGAAACACAATAGAAAAACTATTAATACATCTTTGCCAGAAAAATAACAAAAACCTGCAGTCCTCACTGAGGTCTGTAGTTTTCAAGCACATACTCCACTGCACTCACAGTGTGGGCATCACTACAGATCTCACATTTGAAGACTCATGGAGATGTAGGATTACTATCTTTCAGCCAGTGAGCAGCACTAAAACACTGTTGAACAGTTTCTAAGAGCACTTCAACAGCACACAAATCAGGATTTTCACTTTAGGCTTGCTGTTACATTTCTCTGTAGTTGTTCCCTGATCCTTTAAAGGGTGTCCAGAACAGACAAATGTGCAGTGGTATCTGTAACTATGCCTGGAAAATTGTTCTGTAGGCTTATAGCTGGTATAGACATGAACCATCTCAATTATTTCACTTTGCATAAATTTCAGATAACTATAATGCTGACTGACTACACCCCACACCTGTACTGCATCCAAGCATCAATGGCCAACAGGCTCCAATTGCCTAATTTTGTGCGTGGAAAGGAAAGGGATGTTTGGTATTCTATGGTATTTCTCTTTCTAGTTTTTTAGGGCACGCATCAAATGTAACAAGACCATTTTTCTGAGAATCATGTATTTGTCTGGATAGAGGCAGGTATATCTACCTCTAGTAAAGCCAGCCTCTTGTGTCTATCCTTTACCTGTCTTTGTTGTGACTTCCCCCCTCCCTGGGTAATATGAGGAAGTTTCGTTAGATTCATTTCTCTGACATTTTCTCTCTCCATTTTGCATAAAAACCTGTAGAAATAGCTGAGGCCTCATGAAACTACAACTAGCTGAAGTCTTCAGAGTTACCTTGAGTGAATCTCATTTTGAATTCAAAGCTCAGAACTGTCTTGCTGCTCACCCTGACAAGTTCTTATCAGAGGCAGGTTTTAATACAGCTGCTACCTACATTGTGATATGTGTTCCCAAAGGGAAAAAACTATGACATGCTAAATCTAAAAACTTGATGTGATATCTGAAATGGTTTATGCACCTGTTTTCTGCAAAAAACCCAGAGTATAAAGGTTTGTGTCAATTATTATATTTTAAAGTAGAACTACTCTAAAATTAAAAAATTGTTGGTTTTGCATCAAGGTTACTTGAGATAAAAGCAACCATGTCATTATTTATGCTGATTTTGAATTTCTAATTGTAGGTTTTTTGTCTGTTCATGTGTTTCTCAAATGCTTCAGATATGATCACTGTGATGATCATGGTATCATATATACGAATATACAAATCCTACATATACACATCCATACTGTATACATACCGTATCTTCAATCCAAGCATTGTAACCAGGAGGACTTAATCCCATTTGGACAATGCTAGCTACCAGCAAACATAACAATACAAATGGTGAGACATACTTCCACATGTAGTAATAATACTGGCTTGGAGAAAACCCCAGCATATCTTTCAGGTCCTCCATAAATCTGTGAAGGGATTAAAATGTTATTGTTAGTGTTATGTTATTATTTTTAATGTTATTAAAAACTGAGATTTTTGAGGACTATAACTGATACACAGCACCTAACCTGAGAGAATCAAGAGACTGGAAAAAATGCATATATAGAGATAGCTGTAGTTTAAATCACTTGATGGGCTGAAAAATAGAGCTTATACTAGTAGTTCAGATGAAAAAAAGGAATCCCTGCACAGTGCAGTGACTCAGTAAGCTGCTTGCTGGACTGTGCTGGAAGATATTTAAACTCACTTTTCTTTTATAAGATTCTTTTTTACATTTTCTTTTCTATTAGGTTGTTTACTAGCACATCTTGCAGATTGAGCAATATTAGTTTTGAGCCCACATATGTGCTGCAGTCTGAAAAAACAGCTTTATGCATAAGCTATGGTTTGCATCATACAAGCTGCTGAAATAAAACTTTGCCAAGCTATAAAACTGCCTCCTTTCTCCTCAAAACTATAAGTTAAGACATGAACAAAACTCCTATTTTTGTACATGGAGTACATGGTTCCAGAGCCAGTAGAAACAGAATGCTTTTAGAAATAATTCTTTCGGAGTGTGCACAAGCAGTGATTGTTTTCACTCCCTTGAGGTCTCACTCCCTTTTGAAATGTGAATCTGAAAAAAGCTCTTATAGAAGGATAAGCAGTTACACATGTGAAGCTTCTGTCATGTAAACTCTCAGAAAAAAATATAACTGCACAGCTTAAGGCATTCTGCTGTTTGTCTACACTGAAATAAAACACATCATTAAAAGGAAGTTGAATTTACAAATGGATTGTGCCCTCTATAGATAGCCTTCTCCTTCTGAGATATCCAGTCCTTCTTCCAGCTGAACATGAATCTTTACTGTGTCTTTACTTTAAAGTCTTCCATTTTCTCCATCCTACTTATCCTCTTCTAAAAGTCTCCTTTAGCTCGAGCTCCTTATAGCACTGATTCCAGCATGGGAGATTTTCCTTCTTGGTTACAGATACTCGCACGCTGTCTCTTTTCTATAGTACCCTTTGGATGCTATGCTTTGGTTTTCTACTATCTGATCAAAGACTTATTAATAAGTCATTTATACGGAACTTCATCTACAAGAAACCCTTGGTACAGTCAAGCGTGCAGCCAATGGCCACCTGAGGCTTTTGATACTGACAAGTTTTTGCAAACTGAATTGCTAGGTTCCCGAAGGATATTCTGGAAAAACATACATCAGAAGAAATACTAGGAATACTCCAGAGGGAATACTCAGATGGTCATTACAAATGAGAAACGTGGCTGTTAGCTTTTCACTGTATGCTCTCAGAACCCCTGCACTGTGACTCATAAGCAAAGGATTACCATACTTTAGCTATGCCTAAACATCAGCTTCCTCACAGGTAAGGTGCTGACTTTTGGCATGTCTATTGCCATTCACAGTGGAGCTTGGACATAACCAACCTTATAACCAGGTCATCTGTTTTATGTTTTCGTTGCATGTGTAAAATAATCTTCATGGTATTTTTATATCTAAATGATCAATTATAGGATTATGCATGTGGTCCAAGTTGGAATTCTCATTTAACAAGCAAGCAGACGAAGTACTATGTGCATAGACCAGAAACAAGGTCTAGAAACCATAAACTTGAATTTTCCTCTTATAGTTTTGTTTTGTTGTGACAAAGTATTGGCTGATTACTCAGATCAAACAAGTGAAAAGTCAAATGAAACCCCACCCATTCTATGTCACACTTTTTCTTCATGTAAAGGAATTACAGACATTTTAATTACTTCAACATGTTAATACAGCATGCTGTTTGACCTGTTCATGGCACAAATTGTATTTGATAACAAACTCTTCCATTCCTTAAGCATGGCACATATTGATCTCACTTACTGAACACATTCTGCTGATTTTAGATATAAAAGGAATTTAACAAAAAAAAGAAAAAAAATTAAGAGGGATTTATGGTCATTCCTCTTCACCCATTCCCAACAGGTCACTTTAATGTTGCCAACTGTCCTGCTTCCAAGTAAGCTTTGAGCCTGTTTTTGCTACAATCTCCTCTCTCACAACTAATACAAAGAAAAATTAATTGCTTTAAGACCTCAAGCTAAATTTGGTTCATAAATTGAAACCTTTTCTTTTTACTGCCATTAGTTTGCTTTGTTTCTTTCTCAGGCTGCCTGGAATACTGCAATGAAATACTCATCTGTTGCTTAGACCATGGTTATTTTTGAAATCTTTCTCATGATGTCTTTGTTGATACAAATTCCCTATACTTTCGCATCCAGCCTCCTTTCTAGATCTCCAATTTTGTCACTTTTATTGCATTCTCCTCTTTTTGGACCTATTGCAATCATTCTCTGCGTTTCAGTATCTTGCTCCAAACCTGTTCTTAACAACAGACTAGATTCTTGACCAGATTGACATGCTTTCTAATTACTTGTATTTCTGTGTATATTGAAAATGCTTCATACACTATAATTAAAATAGCAATGATCATTGTAAAGAATGGTGTTGACATGGACAGCGAGATACATTTCCTTCACTTACTTGTCTATTCCATAAATTCGTATGACTGCAATATTCTCCAAAATGACCACGATAAGCAGGGGCAGAGTAGCTGAGTAGTCATCAAACATCGTCACAAAATAATTTCCAGAGCGCTGCACAAAGATCAGGCCAATAAAAAATGCTACCAAGCAGCAGATGACTGGAATAAAGGACAGAAATTGGAGCTATGACTAAAACAAAGTTCCACGGACAAAGAGGAACTAACACATTATTTCACAGAAGTAAAGTCAATAACATTTTACTGTTTAGGAGGTCTCAATTTTAAGAATATTAATAATCCTACCTCTTTCCTACAAAATGAAGAAGTTATGAAATTAGAATTAATAGACTCACCATATCACAGCAGTCCTGATTAAGCAGCAGAGATTAATCAAATGACTATTTCTCACTAAACATAATGCAAATGCAAGGGTAAAATCAACCAGAAGGCAAAACATCATACATCATGTTAATTGGACACCAGCTCATTTTTTGGAATTCAGAAGTGTAAAGAACTTGGATGGGAAAATATGGGGAAAAAACCATGAAAAGAAGTTTCTATGGTTCTAAAAAGTCTATGATTCTAAAAAATTCAAAGGCTGAATAGACTTCCCCAAAAAGATCATTAATGGCATAAAGTTCAATTAGGATCTGTCTAAATGTATTTGTACATTAAGTAACATTTCTGTCCCTTCTTTAGGGACAACCCAAAATATATTTGTAGAAAGGCTAATCCTGAATAATGGATCTCAATATATTTTTCTCCAACTAAATTTGTCAGTAACAGGATTTAATACTTTAACAAAACACCACATCAAGCCGTAATCTTTTGAGTACAATTGAGTTTAGCTAAAATCATGCATGCATACCACTTTAAAAAGTTACAAGAGAAAGGCAGTTCTTGAATATTTCTTTATCCTAATTTTTTTTTGTCAAACAGAGCAACAAGGAATTACTGTAAAATGCTCCATTATTCCAGTGTAATGACTATATTGTACTTGCACACATACTTAGGAAGAACAGCTAATTTCTAATTGTTGCACTGGCTATTCAGCAAGAAGTTAAGACCTAATTTAAAAAAACAAACAGACCAAAAAGTGCTTGATAACTTAGGATTTCTGAAAAATCAGTTGATTTATCTTTTTAAAAAATTTGATTTATCTATCAAATATTACTTATTATTATTACTTATTAAGGAAAGTAATTAGGAAAAAGCAGCGCTCTGGCTGCAATCAGGGGTTAACTCTTATAAAATGTATTCTTATTTCTCTCACAGAGTTTATTATTTTCTTCACTGACTTAGATAATATTAAATCACCTTTTTTTAAATTTATTTTCCATCCCACCTTTCACAGGCTGATATGAAAGCTGCATTTGTGTATAACACACCAAATCCCTTGCAGCAGTCCTGAAGGTTTTCAGAAACCTAACTTTCACACCTTTGCTGGTATTTTATATAAAAAAGAGAAATCCCTAGAATGTGATTTGGATGAGAAAGCTATGTGAATATGCTACATCTCAAATAACTTTGGGCATTTAGGTAATAAAAAAACCTCAAACAAAATAACTGAACACCTTGTTTAAGACTTTATAAACATCTAAAAGGGAAAAATACATTTCTCTAGAGAGTAACTGTACTCATTTTAGCATAATAAAAATTTCGTCATAAATTAAGATTTCATCTGGCTTGCTCAGGAACAATTTGTAGTAATTTGCAATGTATTTTCATTCTTTCCTTTTCCTTTGTTTCTCCAATGTGTGACACAGTCTGGAATAGAAAGTATTCTGAGGGAGCCCAAAAGCACTGACCTTGAAGTAGCTTGTAAGAGAAATAAAATTAAATTTTAAGTTTTAGGGTGTTTATGCTACTGTAACATTCAGGAAAAGGTTTTACTCGCAGATATTAATGTCCCTGTTCATGGAAGTACAGTCTGGAATGCAGTGATTTACTGCTCTGTAAAATGCTCTGTAAACTTTTATGTCAAAAAGAAGGAAAAAAAAATTATAGTCTCAAAAAAAATTTAGTTTACCACTCCATGGAGAAAAGAAAGTCTGTAACTCACCAGTAAGAATTTCTTTCCTGACCTTGAAGGTATCAACAATGGGTGTGATAATGCCTTCAATGGTTCCAAACATACTTCCAAGTCCCAGATTTACTAACATGAGAAAGAACATGACTGACCAGAAGGGAGAAGCAGGGAAGTGGGTCATTGCTTCTGTAAATGCAATAAAAGCTAAACCAGTTCCTTGAACTGCCTGTCAGCGAGGAAAAAAAAATTATATCATTATTCATGAATTTTTTGTTGTTGTTTTTTCAATCCTGTGACAGCCTTAGAAGTCTGAGTTTGTGCTCATACAAGTGTCATTGATTACATCTTGAAAGCAGAGTGGGAAGTTGCTATCTAATGTAATTCTGCCAATTAATACTATTTACTGAAACATGAGCATTTTTAAGTTGATTGGCATTAACACAATTCTTTTAGAGAATCATAGATTACTCGGTTTGAAGGTGTCTCACAGATCATCTGGTCCAAACTTTCTTGGCAAAAGCAGTCTAAACAAGATGGCCCAGCACCCTGTCCAGCTGAATCTTAGACGTGTCCAATGACATGGAAACCACCACTCCCCCTGAGAGATTAGTCCTATGACTGAGTGTGCTCATTATGAAGAATTTTCCTCTCATGTCCAATCAGAACTTCCTTCTCGCTTTCACTGATAACTTTGCATGACAGCTAGTATATAGGACTACTACAAAATACACTCTGTTTTCTCCAGTAAGCATATAAAGGATTTAATTTCTATACTTTTGTTTCAGATTTAAACAGCAGCCATAGCATAGAAACTTTATAAGTCTAAGTCACCAGTTTTATATTTTATCTTCAGATGCTGGTGCAACTATATACATAGAAGTCAGTGTTTCAATCTGCAATTGCCTCTCCAAAGTTAGAAAACTATAATTTCTGTTACAGATTTGGCTTACTGTAGGATTTCAAAACAGGATAATACTTATTCAACAACTACCTAATCAGTAGATAATAATTTTTTAGTTTCAGTGAAGTAGTATTTAACACTAGAATATCTTGCAGTCTGAGACACTGAATAGGTAACATCTCTGTTTAGTCTTTGGAAAAATCCTCATGCTCAATTCTTCTGAAAAACACAGCTTAAAAAACTTATCACCTCCTGAGAAGAATGACATAATGATCAAAATACATTATAAAACAGTGAAGCCTATATGAAGACTTCAGAACCAAAAGTCCTCAAGTGAGCTGCAATGCAACCATGTTTTCATCCAGGTCTTTATAGGTTCACAGCTCAGAGGTACACTGTACTGATACTCTGTGCAGGTACACTTCACAGCTTATTTCAGGCTTACAAATATTCATCTGTTCATAATCTCTGTAATCAATTAATCTCACCTTGTCGAGTTCATCTTCAATTTGACAAGATTTCAGACCAAGAGAATCAAACTGTTCCTCTTTGACTTTCTGTATAATGTCATAAACTAAATTGTAATCTTCTGCTGTAATGCTTGAGAAATTGATATGATGCGGGATCATATCCTGGCTGAGATTGCCCATTTTCAAAAGTTTTAAAATCTTCTCTGAATTTCTGTAAAACACGATAGAACAGAGAGAACAAACTCAGTGGTCTGTGTTAGTTCATAAATGAAATAAACCATAAAAAAAAAATTAAAAAAAGAAATGGATATTCATACTGGGTAACACATTTTTCATTTATGATATTGGCTTTGAAGCCCAGAACTGCAAACACCACCAAAGTTGCCAGCACAGAAGTGAAAAAATTGATGAAGGACACCAGTACAGCATCAAAATGGCAGTTGTTGTCTCTCTTGTTGTAGCTTGAAAAGGCAATGACTCCACCAAATCCAAGCCCTAAGGCAAAGAACACCTGAGTAGCAGCTTCTCTCCAGACCTTGGGCTCCAGCATTATTTCAAGCTGTTTGAAATTAGATATAATATATGTCAGCTATAAAATGCATTTCTATTATATGAAATAAACAACAGAATAAACCCTACATCATAAAATGCTAATACTCCACTACAACCATATTTTCATTACAATAAAATAAAAGCTGAATGTGATCCCTGAAGTTGGCAAACTTATGGGCCAGAATTTCTGTTTATTTTATATTATCTACACATTGAAGAGAAACGTGCTATACAGTATGTTCTCATACACTACTTGAGCTATGTAACTGAAATAGCAGCTAGTTATACTGACAAATGAGAACACTCTTTTTATTTTACAGTATTAGCTGTCTTTTATTTACACTATATGTACTGACTTCTGTTAGATTTAAGATGTATTTTAGATTGAACAACCCTCTTAATAAATGCAGTGAGTATGATTAAAGTTTCTTTGTTGTTACTTTTCAAACGAACAAAAAAAAAAAAAAGGTGAACATGAGATACACATGCTTATATGGAATTCTATTACATGCAAATATGTAAAGCAAAATGAAATACATGAGATGAACACTTGCCACCACAAGCTGCACAGTGCATGAGTCAGATGCCTTGTACTTAACCCTATGTTAAATGGGTCATGTATTTCAGGGGCAACTAAGCCTTTCATCAAAAAATTTAACAGCATTGCTCACTCAGATCAACTGCATTGCTCCTTCAAAAAAACCCACTTTGTGACAATGTTATGAGTCACCACCTGTCTACCTCGAATTGTTCTAGATACTGGATCACAAAAAGGAAGTAAAGAAGTACATGTCAAATTTAAATATCAGATTTCCTCAAGCTGATTCAGGGCCTCCATTAATGCAAGTATTTTCTTTAAGCCCTAGGTTTATTCATAACAGTAGAACTAAAAAGCATCAGCACAGATATCAGCACTATTAGACTGACTGTCACTCTGAGGAGAAATAAATCTGCTACTGTTTCATTCTGAATGTCAGTCTCCCATGGAGATATAATATTTATTAGAGATAGGCAGCAGAAAGCTTCTTTATTCACTTATATATAGGTGAAATACAATATAATTGGGAAAAGGTATTAATGACCATAAACACGTTCCTGATTTACAATTCAGGTTATGATTCCAATGCACAAGTGGCTATTGCCTGTAGTTCTAGCTCCTATCACTGTCGTGCCAGAGCTTTCCCAGCAGAGGGGGCGCGAGGAACAGCCTCAGCTGCACCAAATCCCTAACTGCTAAAATATCCAAACACTTCTCACTTCCTGTAACATATCCTTTGGTACCATCCAGAGTAGTGTGTTTTTGGATGCATGTAGCCCAGACTTGCAAAATAGACTCCAGACTGATTTGTTATTAGGTATTTTATGTGAAGTTTTGGAGTTTCTGTACTTCAGCTTCATATAATCCTACAGTTTAACTGCAGTAGTCGATTTAAGTGGGCTATTCACATAGCTTTCTTTAGGTTTTCCATGAAGTTTCTTATTTAGATTTCTGCTTTGTTTAACAGCCATGCCAAACAGAGAAATTCTCCCCTTCTACATTAGTCTGGCACTCTCACACCTGCAGCAATGTGTGCCACTCCTCTACCGTGCTGGCGTAACTCGTGGGAATTTGCTGCCATCGCCTGTGCTCATGATGTGGTCATTTGCTCAGCTAATTGTGCACACAAGATGCTTCTGCCTCCCTTCTCATGTCTATCTACCTGGATAATTTTCGATTTTCAATAATGCTAGATTGGTTTAGCACTCCTTTTTATAGCCTGGATGCCCAAATAAAGTGTTAGCACAGTGGAGTGAATGAAACAACAGGTAGGGGAATCTGAATTTCTTCAGGTAGTTTCATATGAACCTACAGCCCAAATTAGTGCTCAAGTACAAAAAATTGTAATGGAAATATTTGGTAAGGTTTATATTCACATATAATACATGTGACATGCAGGCCTCCTAACTTCAAATTTAAACCATAACTTTAATTTTGATACAGAACTGCAAACTGTCAGAATAAATCAAGAACCATTTTTCTTTTGATACCATTTATGAACAGCTGAAATAATAGTATAATTAAGTACAACATAACTGTAAAGTAAGCACCAGCTGCAACTTATTTTAAGTCTAACTCATGAAGTAGTGAATACTGAAAAGGTGTTGGTATCCAAGGGGAGTTTTTATATTTATTTTCCCTCAGTATCTAGTGGTACTTCTCCAGCCAAAGAAAGTATTAACATTGTGGTTGAGAAACCAAATTATATCTTATATATTATTATATTATTATATATCTGTATTTCACCTCCACTTTAGACTTTCTCTCGTTAGTAGCATTCCATTTCTCTCTTCCTTAGGTTTCCCAAATTTGCATGAGCAGCCTGCAAGTTCCTGCACAAGCATGGCTCTCTAAAGTGGTGACAGTGAGTGAAATGGAACATGACTGCACCAATGTGACAGCTGACAAAGGGCATTTTTATAGGATGACAGTTCTCCAAACTCAAAACACCTGGAATCAAAACAACTGTCAACACCCTGTCATATGGCATTAGCCACTGTGTGCATTGATTTTGATTACCTTCTTATTTAGCTTTCATTAGTTTTGAAATAACAGTCCTGTTTTTCTCAACTGTATTATGAAGTGGACTTGTTGGAAAGCCCATTTCACAATACAGTATGAAGCCCAGAGTTATACATTCCTAAGCAGGGCTGTGACTATTCAAACATGCTGTTCCTCTAGTGTAGATGTAGTTGCAAGCATTTGAGATAGGTGTGGGTAGAATTTAGATCTTCAAGCTAAACAATGATTCATAATGTCCCTTATCACCTCCTTAGTTAGACAATCTAAAACTGTGTAAAGCACATTCCTGGCAAAAATATTGGCAGTAAAAAATATATGCTTAGAACTGCTGCTATCTTGGCATGTCATAAGAAAATTGATAAGGAAAGCTGAGTGGCAAGTACTTACACTACTATACTATTAAATATAGGTCTCCTATACTTTGGGCTACTATGCCCAAAAAAAAAAAGCGCTTTTTTTTTCTTTTTTTATTTTTTTTGTAAAAGGAAGGGAAAAAAAGGGAGGAAAAACAATGCTCTTTTTCAGAAGAGACGAGTTAATTATGTATGCCATGATAGTTCAAAGTAAGGCACTGACAACCCAGAACTAGACATTTCAATATCAGAAAATGGCAAACATCTCGTTTAATATTTAGAGCTCTCTAAACTTCCTGAATCCTCTAAATTGCACTCTCAGTTGTTTAACTTTGAAGAGGTGTGTAACTCTGGGAACCCTGACCTAAGAGAGGTAACTCTACAGACCCCTGGAACACCTAGAGCCTTTGGACTTTAGGGCTTGGTATTGTGCCACTGAGATAAACAAAAAATGTTGCAATTTAAGCAAACAAATACAGCCAAATGTTCTATGAAAACAATAAGCTTAAATGAGAGCATTCATAAATGGTCAAATTGCCACTGAACTTTAACACCCTGCAAACAGAAATTAAGTACATACCTTAGGGGTGAACATGTGACGAATTCCATCCACTGACCCATTAAGGAGCAGTCCTCTGATCAGAAAGCATAAAAGTACCACATATGGAAAAAGGGAACTAAAATACATGATCTGAAATACAAGAAGGTAAGAAAAAATGTAACATGACATTTAACATGGACTTTCTTTTCAATAGGTTCATTCACTACACAGTATCCTTTGGATATATGACTGAATTGATAATCACATGCTCTAAGAAATATGCAGAACATTTCCCATTCCCCATGTCTCTGAAGAAAGCAAAATCACATGACTTTAAAAGAAATAAAATTCTGTTCTGTACAAAAGCAATACAACTGCCGGATGTCTTTGTCACTAATCAATAAAGAGCCACTGGACTTCAAGGGAAATTCAGTATTAATTCAGTGAGATGAAAACAAAAACAAAAGTAAACTGTTCCAGAAATGCTTCTCTTTACATTACAAAAGCACTTTGACTAGGTATGGCAAAGGTATGCAGTGTGAATAGAAACTAATTTTGTCTTCAGAAGGAAAGGGGACAAGAATCAACAGAAAGTATGATAACAACCAATGAATTCAATCACTCAGTAATGCTTACTGTCAAAACAACAAAAAATAGTAATCAAATCTGATCTTTTATTACCCATCACTGAAAACAAAATTTATTCTGTAAAGTTTAGTAAAATGATTCACTAATTAAACTTGATACTTATTTCTTTAACTGAAATGCCCCAAGGAGGTCACAGAAATTGCCATGTCAGTGCCAAACTATTTAAAAGCGAATAATTTTGCTATTGGGACAAATTACTTTTCCTCTGAAAATCCCACCGAGATCATCAGATCTAGCAAATCTTTCACCAGCAAATCCAGCTGGCTACATGCAAAGGAAAGAAGACAAGATAACAGTACGCAGATGCAAAGGGTTGGTAAGTCATTTCTCAAAAGAAACAATCCACAATCTTAGAAAGCAGCTGTGTTAATTCCAGAAGCATATATATGTGAATGCACTGAAGTCATACAGTGAGTACACATGGAAACTTATTTTCTCAGACATCTAAAACACAAAGACTTATGCTGCACAATAAAACTGAAGTACAGTTACATGCAACAATTATGCTGATGAGAAGCTGTATGATTCTTCTTCAGATCTCAATTCCCACTAAATTACTACCATTTCCAATAAAATTGACAGAATTTTAATGCTTAATTACTAATATTATACTAATAATATTCCTCTACTTGAGATTATACAAATGCAGGAGTGAGTCAAAGCACTTAAACCGGCTCCTACAGATTTCACAAGAGTAAACAGAGAGTCTGGTGAACAGAAATGTCCTGAAATGCTTCAAAATAAAACAATGTCATGCAGGTAAACAGTATACTCACTTTGCCTGAAGACTGAATGCCTTTGATCATGGCTAAGCATACCATGACCCAGGCAGCCAGCAAGCAGATAGTCATCTTCCAATTTAAACCCCCACTCTCTGACAGAGAGCTGGAAATATTCAGTGCTTCTCTGTACCAGTAATAAGTGGTTGCAGAACTTTTTTCACACTCTGGCTCCACAACTGTCAAAGAGATATTGGCAAGTAAAGAATGGGTTCAAGAGAGAGATTTCCTAACAGTGTTCTACCACTTCTCAATATATCTAATTGTGCCATCATCATTTATATAGAAACAAAACTCACAAAACAGTCTTAAAATATTGTCTAAAAGAAAAAGTGACTGCTATCAGTGAAAGCTTCTGGGTATACCTTTTAAAACATTCTTTTGTGATAATGTATTCCTCTGCATTATGTTTAATCCTACTCCAAGGTAGAATTCATTTCTCAATTCAGAACTAAATAGTAGGCAGGTTTAGATGAAGACATACCTTCCATTCATCACACATAAAATTACATTATCTGCATATGATACTATGAATTACATACTATGAAAACTATCTCTCTGCAATAAACATAAATTTGAAGACATATGGAAAACAAATGGTTGATTGTGTCTGCTTTGATATGACATTCAAATAGGGACTTAATTACCATTATAAATAATAAAATAATAACAAAATGACACCGAAGTGATGAGAAAAGGAAATAAATGGTTTCTACATAGATATATTTAATGAAAGTTGCTATGCATATTCCAGAGGTGATTCTTTGGATATACTGTAATTCTGTTACAGCTGTGTTACCAATTTAAGCAACTGTGTATCTAGACATGTAACATATAAATGGGAAGATTTCTTCAGAGAAAATATTTACTTAAGTTCTTTATAAATTATTTATACCTGACAAACAACCACACATGTAAGCATGTCCCGAGTCAAGATAATTACTGGAAAAAAAGGGGGAAATACACTATTTTTAGGAAACCTAACACAGATGACAGATCTTTACTGAAACAATCTATTTAAAACGGTAAGATGTTATCAAATATAATAGTTTTCTTTTTTAAGCTTAGTTCAGATGGCCTCTGCTCAAATTAGGCTGACATACTATATCTTATTATTTAGGAAGGATAAGAGTGCTCATGTTTATGTACTCATAAACAACCACTACTGCTCAATTAATGGACAGCAGCTTGTGGAATACAGTCAGTTTGACTGTGTGTCAACATCCACAAGTACTGACTATTTCTGTATAATAACTGAAGCAAGCAACTCTAGAAAACACACTACAAAAAGGTACAACTTTTCAAACATCCCTGGCTGTTCTTTAGTCAAGTGATATTTAAAAGATACTTAAAGAAAATTTAGGATCTGAAATAAAAGGAAACTAAAAGAAGAAATAATTAATATTTCAGTAAGCAGGAATAGTACAAAATGTGTACTGTTACAAGATAACCAAATTTAAGGGATAAGGAACTTTTCACGCTGTTATAGAATATGTCCTAAGAGATTATCTCATTACAGCAAAACTCAAAGGATTGATTATCTATTTCTATTAATTTACAAAGAAAACAGTGCTCTTTTCGCTTGCATTTCATTGATATTTACAGCTTTCCATTTTCTCCTTTGACAGTAAACCACCAACTTTTTGCCAGGAAGTATCCTACTAGTTGAAATGTAAAAATATCCTTCCTTCACCTTTGCTTTTCACCAAGTAAGTATAAAAAGCAGTATCAACACCAGAAAAAAAAAGAAGGAAGACTTTTTTTTTTCTGCAACACATTAAATAGCATTCTCCTAATTTCATTACTCCTTAAAAATCATTTCATTTACTCTTTCCAAATACAGTGTATGTGTCTTAGATTAAGCTTTTGTTGTATTTTTTTAAGTATTATAATGCAGCATCTTAATAAAATAGAAAACTTTTGCATAAAACAATTTAGCACACAAGTATCTTCTTGAATTGTAGTTTTTCTCCTTTTCGTTTGAAAATCTCAAATTTCATATACTTTATATGATTTTAAGAACCTTATGGTAACATAGACTTACAGGTATGAGATGCATTTTTAACTAAAGGACATTGATCCCATGGTAATGGATGCTGAAAAGACTGGGAAAAGTAAAACAGGCTCCATCCAATAATGACATTGTAGTACAGGGCCACAAAGAAGCATACCTAGTAGAAAAGAAAAAAAAAAAAACCAAAAAGTTACATTTATGAAGTAAATAAAAATAAACCCTGCTGAATTTCTGCATATTTCTGTACATCAGTCAATGAACCTAAGTTTAATTCAACTAAATCAGAAGAAAAAGGGAATGACTTGTCCCATTAAAGTACCTGATATTTTCTAAATTTTCACTTTTCTCCACATTTATCATGTTACACCTATACTTTTACAGGCATTTTTCCTCCAGAAGACTACTCTGTTCCACAGTTCCTAATTTCAAAAGAACCACAAAATACAAGTTGACTGACTTAACAGACACATATATACCAACAGTTTTCATGGATCAATTCAAGTTCTAAGATCTTCAAAAACACTGTAAACTGACCTTGATAGCCAGCTATAAAACAATTACCTTTCCCTGCAGCAAAACAGGAAGTATAAATCATCACATCTGAAAGCAAACAATACAATGTTGAAAAACTTACTATGCAGCTTGCAAATCCAATTCCTCCAAGTTTGGGGCTGATATAATTCCACACACCAATACTCCCTCTTCGGATCCTCTGCCCAACAGCAAGCTCCAAGAAAAAGAGTGGAATCCCTATTATCAGTAGCAAGATTAAGTACGGCACAAGGTAGGCACCTATGAGGGGAATAAAATATGAATCAGAGTAAGTGGAAGAGATGTCAGAACTTGACAGAACAAACATGAACATTTCTAATAGCTCTAAACTTGAATTAGTGTCCTTCATTGCAAAGCTTTTTTGATCACATGCAAGAATAATTTGAGCTGAACCTTGGTCATAAGCCTTGTAAGATATCAAAAACCCAAAGACACCTGATTTATAAAGCACCGTAACATGTTTGAGGTAAGCCTTACTGCAAGTGAGATATTACTGAAATGAGTTACTTGTTTGAAATTTTGGACATTCAATCAAACTTTTTAGAAATACAGAATCATCGGAGCAGAATCAACATTTCTTGGAAAACCTTACACCTTGACTTGTAACAGAGCAGCAAGACTGAATATAAAGGAAATATAGAAAACACTCTGTACGCAACATTCTGAGTGAGCTTCAATTATAAGAAATTTGAGAACATATCTCTGAATTTCTCCGTTTCTCAGATGCTCAAAAAGGGGTCTTCATACTGTACAGAATAGTGATGCTATCCAGCTAAGCACGAAAACTGTATCAGCCTGTTGCTACAAGGCTCCAGACATCAAACAGAAACAAGAGGTGGAGGCGAAAAGGAGAATCCTAGATCTGTATCTTGCAGTACTCACCAACACTCTTCTTCAAGTCATATTTGAAAATGCAACTGTAACTTCACCTTTACACAAACATATATATATATATATATATATATAAAGCAATTCCTCTTTTTTTTTTTTTTAAGGTCTTATTTCTAGGAACTGATCATACACAATCCTAACTTAAGAATGCATCTCCATTTATTTCAGGAAGTCTGACTGCAAGCAAATACATCCATACACTAAGTGCACTGACAAGTTCCGAGCCTAACTCCCTCCTTGGTGTTGTGGAGTGTTTAGTACCAGAGCTGACAAAACATGCAGGCATCAGCAATGAGCAACGTGGCACCTGACTCTGTGTGGCTCTTACGCTGCAATAAAGACCACTGTGCTGGACAACTAGCTCAAAGGCCTTAGAACTTCTGTTTGAAGCTATTATAAGGTTATGGAAAAACATTTGAGAGGTGCAGACTGCAGCGTGTTGAAACAAGCTACAAAGAGAAGATCTAAAGACCTCAGAAGCTTAAATTCAGAGCTGCTAACTTGTATAATCAATGTCTTCATCCTGTGATGAAAGAGAAGCTGAGTGAAGTTCAGGAACCAATCTGGCATTTAGCCTCAACTCCAGTTAAGTCCTACTTCAAGTTCACTCATTCAGCGTCAACTTTCTAGGGCTTTTTTAGGAATCTATCAAAATGCACTGGCATTTTGATATCCCTAGTGGGCAATTCATCTCATGGAATACAGTTTATGTTATAAAAGCTAAACTTTCCTAGGCTGTGCAGGAGGTCTTAAATGTTCTGGTAGCATTCATTCCTGTTTAGGTCTGCTTGCTATTTTGCTCTTCATGAAGTACACAATTGGACATCCCCTTCCCTTACACACATCTTACAAAGATATTAATCAAGGAGTAACTGCAGTCTTGAGTTCAAGACTAGAAGTCAAAAAAGAAGAAATAAAATCTAGGAAAAATGGGAGCCCAAACACAAGATGCTGACCTCCTGGAATGAGTTCAGAGGCATCAAGTTGGTCACAGGACTAAAAGACAGACCTGGGAAAGTTCAGTTATTCAGTCTGGAGAAGAGAAGGTTCTGGAGAGACCTTACAGAACCTTACAGCAGTACCTGAAGGGGACCTACAAGAGAGCTGGAGACCTTTAATAAGGGCACGTAGTGAAGGGTAAGGGGAAATAGCCTTCAGATGAAGGAGGGTGGATTTAGATTAGATATTAGGAAGAAACTCTTTACTATAAGGTTGATAAGGCACTGGAACAGGTTGCCCAGGGAGATTTTGTACTTCCCATCCCTAGAACTGTTCAAGGCCAATTGGATGGGGTTCTGAGCAACCTGGTCTAGTGGAAAGTTTCTTGCCTGTGGCAGGGCAGTTTAAACTAGATGATCTTTAGGTCCCTTCCAAACCAAACCATTCTATGATTCTATGAAAAACTACTGGCACACCAGACAAAGAATGTTAATCTCATGTACCTCACAGTCTGTGGGCTATGTTATCCATGAAGCAGCTCCTATGTTCTATTTTCATAACAAAATAATTGCTATGCAATGATATTGTCTGACAGTGTCTACTGAAGCACTGTTTTTACTGAAGTAGCAGCTACATTCCTGTTCAGTACTTTGGTGTCTCTTGCAGTTCATTTTCTATGTGCACATAACAGAAAGAGTGCAAAGGACTTTATACTAAGAAAAGAGACAGAAAGAAATAAATGTGAGGAAAACTGAGGAACAGAGCAACAACCACATTCAAAAAGGAGGGGGACTATCTGTCTTAAAAATGTATAACATAGAAACCATTAAATACCCCTGACTGACTCTCAAAATTTCTGCATGATAAAAATTACATTGCAAGTGAGAAGCTTTGGCATCACTGTCTTTAAAAAATCTGCTCATACAATTCATTGAAAGCCAACAGCACACAGGTGTTTTATCATATAATACTACTGTAAATGATACCTTAGACCTTAATTAGACAGATGTGGCATAGCTGAGCAGAGACAAACCTATACAGCTCCAAAAAATTGGGGCCTAGTGACTTACCCTGTATCCCACTGGATGACTGTACTAGAGCAGGAACTGAACCCAGCTCTTCAGTGTCCCAGTCCACAACCTTAATCACAAGGCTGCAAAGTTAAGCACATGTTTAAAGACTGGGCTGATGTGGGTGTTTTATGGTGCAGTATCAATGTAAATTGCAAGATTTATCAGTTAGATTCTACTAAATGAGTTAAATAAATGTGGTGTTAAGTCCACATTACATTAGACATGACAACCCTGTAATTCAGTGGGTAGCCAGACAGCAGAGTTCACCTCTATACTGCTAGGTTTGTGCAAAGCACCTGAAGTGCTGGTTCTCATTATTCAAACCTGCTGAGCTTCCTCTGATCTTGCTCCTGTCGCCAAAGCAAACATAATGGAAAATTGTGCATGTGTGAGTTCCAGTATAATAGACCTTGGACACAGCTGGATTGGACAACTGTATCACTGCTGCCAAGGGCTTCTGTGCCCCACAGTCAACATGGAACCACAGCATCTCCAGGCAAGTATTTTGCTGGTCTTCCCTTGAAGCTAGCCGTACCTCAAAGAACTCTAAGGCATCCTCACTTTACCCTAAAAAGAATCACTATAGAAACATCTCAGCATGTCTCTTATTTGCCTGTGCATGAAAACATGGGTCCTTGCAGTTACAATATTGGATAAGGACCATTCTAATTTTAATTTGAATAACAAAATGGCCTGGAGTAACATCCTACCATCAGTTGTCTACTACACCTATCAGCTAAGCTGCCTTCTGAATATTACAATTCTGTGTAGTTCAGGATCTCCAGCTCTCCTTTCTACGTTTACAAAATTATTTAACTGTGAAGTCATGGGTTTTTTGCCTGTTTTGGTCTTAAACATTAGCTTTCATATTAAGAAACTCATCTCAGTAAGAAAAATAACCCCCTCATTCTTCTTCACTAGAATGAATATAGAAAAATATACAAGAGATTTCATGAAGATTTCATGACTGTTAAAACTGTGGACAGTACTGCTTTGATTTCCTAATTTTTTTATTTAATCAAGCATCAGAATGGGATAGCTGGTAAATTGTCTTTCTTGAGATTACCATAAGCACTGCATTTGGCAACATTAATGATAGAAGTGGAATAATAACATTGGTTTTGATTAAAGCTCTTATAAATGCTCAAAAAATTCACAAAATTACATGATTCATTAGTGATTGAAGAGTTGGAAAACACTTTCAAAAGCAATACACAGGGCAATGTAACCATTACCACTTTGATACTACAGAAGAATTTTCTTCTCCTAGCACTTCTTGATGTAACCTGAAAAATGTATTAACTTTCCACTTTTGTTTCAGCTGCTGCTGTGCCAGATTTTAATTGTCTGGTGTTAGATTTAATTCTTATTCAATCAAGGTGAAGTTTACTACTGCCTTGATGAGAAATCCTAGCTCTTTTCACTTACTAGACACTTACTAACAGAATGCAAGCAAGAAGCTGACATTCAGATGAACTCATTTTCCATGTCAAATGCTAAAATTTTCGAAGTTAGGACAAGTGAGCAACAAAACACTATAAGTTAACAGTATACTAAGCTTCAGTAAGTAAAATTATTTACCACTACAAAATAGAAACTACTTTTGTCAGGAAGACTCTGATAAATGGTTTTATGTTTTATCTGTAGGTTTATAGTCTATCCTGATAGGATAGTCTTTCTGTCACTAGTTTCAGTTTCAGTATGTTCAGGTGAGCCTGCTTACAAAACTGTGCTTGAAGGGTGATTATCAGCTTAGCCAATTAGCTTCAATGAAGAATTACACTTGCAAAATAGAAACAAGACATTTTCAGTACATTAAAGGACCACTAAATTTTGAGTCCGATAATACCAAACTCAAAAAATTATACTGTAGTCATCAGTGAGCTCAAGGCACTGAATATAAATTGCTGATCCAAAGCTACATAATAAAGCCTCCAAATCCATACTCAAGTCTTAGAATACAAGGCAATACTTGCTTTAAACGTTCCCATTTCTCTTGTATTAATTCTTAGCTTCTAACAGAGGAAAAAGTACAGCTGCCATGCCTTTTCATTAGACCACAACTTTTAATGTCAATCAGCTGGTATTTCAGTAAAAAAATCAGACTACTTAACTGTAAAAACTCACAATGAGACTCCACCCAGGCCAATCTTTTCAAAACATAATGACACTGTCATCTGCTACAGCTTTCCCTATTTTGCTCACAGCTGTCATCTATAACTGTTCAGTAGTTCTTTTGAGTTTTTTACCTCACAAAGATATTAAAAAAAAAAAGAAGAAAAATCAGAAAAAATAAGTTAATGCTCACAAAAATGCATTTAAACACAAAATCTTTGGGCATGTATTACCTTGTAGACACCTCACTTTTTTTCAAGGTAACACTCAGTCATTTTAGCAGAATAGGTAATTTAATTTTCTTTTGTTACTTCTAATTATGTAACAGTACCATTATACTTCTGCTAATCCTATAGGGCAACGACAACCAAACAGAATAAACTTGAAATATTTTCTTTGTTTAAAAATAGTGAAAGGTATGCAAGCTGCCCTCCAGATGACAGCTATGAGCAGCAGGAAATTATAAATCTAGTTTGTAAGATTTATGGGCATCTTGGCAAGACTGGGTAGGCCTGAGCAGTTCATTTTTAAGGCTATCATCCACAGGAAGCTGAGGCAGCTCTGATCCTATGTTATGCTAACAGAGGTTATGAAATTGTTATATAGGAACTGTGTTTATCTGAACAAACACACATATTCACCTTCAGGTGGTAAAGGAGGAATAAACAAATCCTACAGTGCAAAAATGAAACTGAGCACACTCAGCTCCAGCACAAATCGCCTCTGTAAGAATCACGGATGAAACAGCTTTTTTATCTCTTAGGCTGCAAGGGGTGGAAGAGGTGCCCTAAGTGCCAGATGGGGTCTGGGTATTGCCTGCCAGGGTAAGAAGGGCCTGTGGTGAGAACAGAGATCTACAGTCAGCTCCTCAAAACTTTACTGAACATCTTCACCCCTCTTTCACAGAGCCTAAAACTCCTTGGCACCCTCCCTCCCAAAGTCAAGAAAACCAGAACCTGGAGTGCTCTCAGTCTCCTCCCAGACGCTTTTTTCCACCCAATACATTCAGCATTACAGCTACGTCCCCAGTGTGGTTTCACGTACATCCCAGCTGCATCCCAGCCTTTTCTCTCACCTCTCCCCACAAACATTTTTCTGGGAATAAGACAAGTGTGAAAGTCAGCAAAGAACTTCCCAGTCTAGCTGAAACTTAGTTAACTATAAAAAATAGCAGCTATTACTCTAAATATTTATGAGTTGCTGCAAATTAAAGAAATGGGAGTAAGTATTAAATAATCACAAGAAATAAATTGAAGGAAATTGGTTTGGTAGAACAGACCAGGCCCAGAAACAGAGATTGCAAAGATATCCACAGACATCCAAATTGTCAGTGCAGTGTAGTGCTACTCAAGTTACTTTTAAAGATGGTATCACAGGTATCCTATTGAAGCAGTAGAGAGCTCTGACGTTAGGAGTGCCATTATACCACAGGCCACAGCCATCAACAAACTAAATCTCTGTTGAAAGCAGGGTGGGAAACACCCGATTTTTTCTCCACAAAATTCTCGAATAACATTTATCTATTTGGGCTAACCTTGCTGTGTCTTATCTATGTTTATTTTGTTGTTCTTGTCACAGAAGTTTAAAAAAAAAGATAAAAATGAAGATTACTACAGAGTTAGGATCTGCTTTTTCTTTTACTATTGGCTGTGAACGAAACTAATGAGTAACTATGGTTTTTACCTCTTTTAGGTTTAAATTGGAACTGGATTTATTGGTTTACTACTTTTTAACATACTTCCCTCCCCTCACATGGTATTTTCCAGAACAAGTTCCTTAAACAGAGGGAAGAAAATGAAGGTCTAAACTGAAGGTAGAGACCTAGTCATACACTTCTCAGGGCAAGTTTACCTTATACCAAGAGAATTCAAAACATATTTATAGTAAAGCTTTATCAGCACAAGATTACAGAAAATTCTGCCAATGATATTTACATGGGTTACATAAAATCACTCTAATTTTACCTAGAATACTTATTTGAAATAATATGTGTCACAGAAAACAGAGCCTCATATAAAATATGTGTAGGTTTTCCTACGATGTGCTTGAAGTTTTCCCTCCCTCCCCCATTCTTCCATGCTCTCATGAGAATTATCTGTCCATTTGCACACACATACAGGCACCAATGCACTTTACATATTTCAAAGTTGTGCCACCTTCTCCATCTTGCATTATGATTAACTTGAAAACCCAGCAAGCTTTAGCTCTAATGATCTATTCCTTTTCTCTGTTGTTCAGAAGGCTGCCATTGCCTAAAATGGTGCAAAATTATTGTTAAAAGCCAAATACACCCTTGTCTCAGCATGAGCAGAAAACACTGTATCTCCACAGACTATGTTATATGTACAATTTCCCGCAATCACAGCACAGGAGAAAACACTTAACTACAACCTCAAGTAACATCATAGCTACTTTTTCAAGTTTGATTAATAAAGTGTCATAATTCTTGAAGATTTGCTGGTTTACTGTTTTAGGGTTTTGGTTTTTTTTCTGAAATGTGAAATTATTAACTAACCTTATTAATTTATATTTGACCAGAAGTAAATTTACCCTCACTGACAGAGTAACTTTAAAAGCACCTGACCAGAAATACTGGCATGAAACCAATAGCCCAAAGAGTACATCAGTGAATCCCTTTATTTGGTTCAAAAGAGAACCCAGATGGTTTGCAAAATTCCTACACTCCATTAGACACAGACTTTCAGAGGGACACAACTGCACAAAATAAACTGCTGTAGTCCATTATCCTTGAGACTATGTCTTGACACTATACTTTAAATCAATCATTTAATGACTTTCTCTCCAGAATAAAAGAGGAAAAAAACACTTAAATGATAGTTAAAAAAATCAGTAACTAGATATAAAAGAATTTAACTTTATCCTGAAGACAGAATATTTGAAAGCATAAAATTAATTTTTGGTGCTTGAATTGAGAGAAAACAATAAAGAATTATACTTTTATCATATTCTAGGCTCATTTCTATACTACTCAATTACATCAGTTGTATTATTCAGCTTTCAAAAAAGCAGCAGGAGCAGAATGTTATTCTTCATTTTCTATACACATTCACTTTCTGTATCATGAAAAGTGACAGGTTTGTTTTGAATTCAGCTTAGTAACTAGCCACAACAGAGTGTGCATTAATGTGGTGTATTTGGGTATGGTATAGCATTGGATGAAATACTAATCCTGTGAATACTAACTCACAGAGGAAGGAAAGTCTCCAGCCTTGTACTTCTAACTGTATCCAAGACCACAGATGATCAATTAACAAACAGCTTGATGTTATTGTTTTAAGTGAAAGGTACCTTGTTATTCAGAATAATAGTAAACATATCTAACAGCACCAAACCAGATGCAGTCCCTTAATGTAATGATTTAAATTACTTATCATCAGTAAAAAAAAACCAAAACAAAAAAAAATAAAACTTCCACAACTTTTTCCCTCCCAGAATATTTTGAAATTCTTGCCGGAAGTAAATCATGATCAAATGGCCAGGAGCTAAAAGCAATTAGAAAGTAAAGGTGTGAAAATTAATACCCCTAAATACTTAAAGACCACATGCTGCTTTGGTCTTTAAAGTGGACGTAGTTTTAATGCCTTGATTTATTGTCAAAGTACTATAAAGAACATTTAAGCACAATAACCAGGTCCTAAACAATGCAACCCTCTGTAACTATGTGTTTATGGGTAGCCACTGGGTCAAGCAGTAGCTAAGATTGCATCAAGAGCTTTCTACCCTAAAATGAGGAAATGGCATCTTACAAGAGTCTGCTACTTACTTAAACAAATGCATCTTTCTAAATAAAGAGAATGTGGGGTTTTCCTCATAGGCTCTGGCAAAAATGAAAAGAAAAACCTGACATGTTGGAGCAGGTTTGACTGTGGCTCTCTCTGCTAACTTTGATTTCTGAAAGGTTGGCATCATCATCTAGACGCAACCAGCTCTATCACAAAGCTTACCTCCACCATTCTTCTGACACAGATAGGGGAATCGCCACACATTCCCCAATCCCACAGAAAATCCAACTTGTGCCAGAATATATTGGAGTTTGCTATTCCAAGCAGGTCTTTCATCTTCCACATCTGAGCCTTCTTCAACATCTACATCTTTTTCTTCCTGATCATCAACCATAAGTTCACTCTTCTTGAAGGCATCATCTGAGGAGTCCTCATTAGAGAGCAGGTCCTTAACTGACTCAATGACCTCATCATCTAGTTCTCTTTTCACTACCTTGCTGTTCTTAGGCATTTGTAATTTGAAACAAACAGCAAGGAGATGACGTTCAGCTGAAACAGATGGACACTGAAGTCGACTCCCTCTGCTTGGGAAAAAATACCAAATAAAAAGACTGAAGATGGTGCCTGATGAGTCCTTGATACCAGGGAATCAAGAGTAAGGACCTCTGTTGCTGAATGCTTGTTCTACTGAAATTATCTGTGGAAAAAAAATTAAAACAGATATTATATTATTACGCAGAATAACTTGACTTTGAAAACATGTGCTTTGTTTTATCCATTTCTGCATATCTCAATGATTTGACAAGAGGACAAAACAAGAAGAAAAGTATGTTAAACTGCTCAAATTGTAGGGAATAAGTCCACCATTTGGTCTAAAAGATTTTATAAAATACATTTCATTCACCTGTTAAGGGTTTTATTTGAGTTTAGTTCGTAAGGACTGGTAGGCTAACTGCTCATAACAAGATTCTTCTTTTCAGGTATAAAGGGTGTGCTCTTTACATAAAATGTAGTAGCCCAACTCCATTACTTCTTCACTTAATAGCTGTACTTGAATTTATTAAAAATGTATTTTAACCAAAGTAAATTAAGTTTTTCAGACCATTTCAGAAAGTCATGCAGTAACTAAATTTTTGACAGAGAGGATGCACCTAGTAGCTCAAAAGCAATGGTGATTTATTTCCTTGTCATTCTTCATCCTGAAATATATAATCACAGTCATAGTTTGAAAGGAGAGATGCTCATCTCTTATAAGCTTTGATGCTTCCAATATTTTTAATTATTTCCTGTTTCTAAGAAACTATCTGAAATATTAGAAATGCCAAATCCATTTTAAAAGCCTACTGTTTCAAATGTGTATGTACAGAAAAAAACCGCCTGTGTTTCAATGCTTGTTTTCTTAAACACAATCATTCAAAAAAGACAGACAGACTTGCTTGCAGCTGCCATACAAAAAGTAACCATAAGATTTTGGGGAGGAATGTTTCTCAATAAATTCTTTGCTAATCACATGGGATAAAACTAGTGTGTGAAAAGCCATCTGCACAATTAAGAGTTTTAAAAGGGATTTAGATTATGTGTTAAACTTCATGAAAGCTCTAAAGAGGGCTTCTGTAAAGAATACAGAAGAAGTCTAATCAAGAACTGCTAACTGACGAGAATCAGAAATTACTTCAGGAAACATGAGACCTTACAGCTTTTGCTTATGGACTTGCTGCAACATCTGGTCCATAGTATGAAGGCTGCATATGTCCTGACAAAATCCCCTGCAGTGGAGAACTGCAAGGGATGTTCACACAGTCCCTGAGAGGTCAAGCACCTCGTGGCTGCTTCCGTGCCAGATCCAAAGGAAAGACGTTCAGTGGCTGGAACCCAGCCCTCAGCTTATCAAGATGAGATTTCACAGCACCAGAAATAAAACCCCTGCCACCACAACTACTACCACCAGCCTCCTAGGCAACAGGGCAATTACTTTTTCCAATCATTTCCAAGGATTTGGAAGTTGAAGCTCACTCCAGTTGCCTACTGAAGTCCATCATAACCTCTTTTCACTGATTCCCTAGACTCCGGTCACTGTCTTCTCACTTTCCCTTCTGTTACTGCCTCCTCTCAGCACCTCTAGCTTTGGCAGTCAGCCCAGTTTTTTTTGGCATAGTAGAACCTACTTGGCTTGTGATCTGCTTCATGTTCACCACTGTCACTGAAGGGTTCAGGGTCCTACAAACCTTCCTTCTGACACGCAGTCAGACTAGCATCAGCCTTTGCTTTGACTGATATCAGTTCTTCAAAAAAAAAAAAAAAATTAGTGTATGAGCTAGACAGAGAACAGTAAATTAGGGAAAAAGTTGTTTTCATACAAGCGAGAAATCCTAATACTCTATCCTGCATATCTGGGCTAAATGAATGTCTGTGTGGGCCTCTTTTCATCTGTTCTGTCTTTTGCAGTGCAGTCTTCAAAGGACTACACCCTCTTCTAGTTCATAAATGATTCAGGGGCTCTTAGTTCTGACTGAGATACCTACGTAGAACCAAAATGTAAACTTAATGTATTAAGTTGAAGCATTTAAGCAGTCCTAATGGAGCTTTGGGACCGTAAGCCACAGCATCTGGTACTTCAAACATTACTTTTAGTCACATTTCAAACTTTTTTTTCCCCTTTGTTCCACTGATGCAAATTAGAGAGCAGCTTCTCAGTTCCAGTAATTAGTAGTAAGTTCAGGGAATACATTAAAATGAAACAGCTGCACATGTGAAACTACATCAGTATTTTTAAGTCTAAAATACTTCTCTGACTGTAATAACAAAAAGAGATTTTCAGTCAAAAAGATACAAGCCATCCATCAGTATTTACTGAAATGTTTTAAAAGGTCATACCTGTTTTAATTATTTTAGATAGAGTAACTTGCAGGGCAGCAATATCCTTTATCTGGAGCTCTCACTGATGAGTCAATTTCAACAAAAATTGCATCAGTCTGTCCTGTCATGCATTAAACATTGCACTGCTACACTTCAGGATAAACGGGCTTGAGACTTTTACTCCTAGCACAGTATTGTAATAATTTCCCTTTCAATAACCTTCTATTGAGCAGTATGTTATCCACAGAAATATCACTGTATAGACTTGCAACATTTGCAGGGTTTGAGAAAACGTGGGAGGCATGCTCAGCAGGCCAGTGCATGGTTCTAACCGTCCTTCTTTCCTAATTATCACTGGCCAGACTGCACCGAGGATGGAGGACAGTCCTTCTGGACACATCACAAATCCAAAGGCACTCTCCAACTGTCAGATTTAACAATGTTTCCCTGTACCAAAGGAGCTGGTACTAAAGGAAATAAGGAGTTCTCTCTAAGAGATACTACCATCAAGTACAAATGTTTGAGGTGTGGTCCCAGCTGGCTTGTGCCAGGCGTCTACTGCTCCGTGCTTGGCACTGCCAGAACGAGCTCAGTGACATGCACAGAAGCCTCTCTTTGATCCAGAACAAACCTGCACAGAAGACTGATATCAAACTACTCAGTTTGAGCTAGGTCTAGATGTGAATGCTCCTGCATGAAGTCTGAATAGGGAGAAAGAGTGGAGTTACTCACCAGCACTGTTTAGCTAAACATGAACTACCAAATAAGCTTTCTTTTCCTTTTCCTCATCAGTGTTGAACTTCAGCACTTCACCATATAAAATGCCATTCTGTGTTCCCACATCATTTGGATGCAGTCCAGTATTGAAGTTCATCAGCATTAAACTAGGAAGTATCACACCAAATTCTGTTAAACATCTTCAGTTAGTTCCAGTGCTTGTTACCTTCTACACTGCCTTGTACAGAAATACAGCACTATGTGATGAGACAGGTAATTTTGTAAATCCCTAGTAAAATGGTTATTTGTTATGTAGATTGTTAATGATACTTAGTAGAAAGTATCATTATATTAGGACTCCAAGTCCTAAATCTTGTCAGGTATTTTAAAACATTACTATGATATTACTAGTATCTTGGATTAAAAGTAAAATGTCTAAAATATAATTTAGCCTTATTAAAGCTGTTTGTTTGTAGGTCACACTTTTTTTTCTGTCTTGGATCTAGATCATGGAATTTGATCAACTGATTTAGTTCTCAGCTTCCCATCCTTTTCATGACTCAAATGATGCAACCTGTCAGGTGAAAACACTGAAGGGAAATTTTTAATATCACATTTATCGGAGAACATAATATTTTTCTAGACTTTTCCATGACTGAAATGAGCAAATAAGAATGGTCTTGCTTTTTCTTATGTAAAATCCCATTTATAAAGAAATCTAAAATTACTCTTAAACTGATTTAACATGTGTCTGTATTGTTTGATGGAATTTAACAGAATGGAAATTGATGAACAGTACATGGTTTGGTTAAAAGACAATTTAGAAAATTATTCTGTCACCGAAATAAGAACAATCAATAATCTGAATTGGCATAAACAACTTTTGCAAAAAAACTTACTAAATCAAACATATGAGTTAGATTGTAATTATGTCTTACTAGCATTGTCCTTGATATACTAAAATCTATTTCTTTCACATACTGAAAGATAAAACAGTGAGTCTTTCCTGACTTTTTGGATATCAAGGAAACTGCAGACCCCAATTTTCTCTCTCAGAACACAGTGGGAATTTTGGGGTTTTTTTTCCATGGAAAAAGAATCAACTCAATGCACCAGCATGCAGAAGTAAAATAACCTGATTAGACCTACACATTACTAGCAGATTAAGCAATAATAATCCCTTGCAACAGGGAATTCAGACCCAAATTAGCTCCCTGGGAGATCCAGGCTCGCTATAGAATTTTGCTTCAGCTTCAGGCCTGCATTCAGATATGCTGGCACAGGGAGGTAAGACTTGCAATCCTTCCACTGACCCAACTTACAAGTGTTTGCAGTGAAACCCAAAGGAACTTCATTAGTCAAAGCACCAAAAGACACATTGAAAAACTTCGCTGTATGTCCTTTTCTCACAATGTTTTTTGTATGGACTGCCTAGTAAGGGAGCTGTCCTGCTTCTGTTCAACTCTGCTGTTCCCCTTCACCATTACACTGGCAATGAATCTTATGTCGGGTTCCTTTCAACGCACCTCTATCAGGGAGATCTGCATGCCAATCACTATGGAGATACCTATGAGAAGAACACTGTACTTCTGGTTTTCTCAGCTGTGTAATACCAATAAACAATTAAAAGTTACGAGCCTGGAGATTTTCCCAACATGTACAGAAAAACAGGCACAAAAAAAAACCCTCACTTACAGATTTGGAAGTATAATCAGTACAGCTGCTCAATGTTCTTGGAAATTCAGCACAAACCTCTATAAAAAGCCATTTGTAAGGCAATTTCATGTTTAAAACATCCCACAATACTACTGCAACGACTGATATAACTGAGTATTAACAAACTTCTAGCAATGTTTTACCAACATAAATTACAAGATAACAATTCTTACATTGTGTTTCTTCTTAAAACCAGCATTACCCTATGAAAAGGAAAGACAAAAATATTCTTTTCTAACAGTGTACTTTTTTCTTTTATAATCTTATTTTTACTTGTGATGGAAACACAGGCATTTGACAAAATTATTTAGGTTTCATTTTTAATGCATTACAAATAATCCTCAACACCTTTTCACATTCAATGTTTACCACTGAAGGGATTAAAGAGATCAACATTCTATTCTTCAGAGCACTGCATTCTTCCCTGAGGAAGCAGTTGCATACCAACATGCTGCTGTGAGGGTGGCAAAATGCAATAAAAGGGTGCAGCCAGTTCACAACACTCTAATTTCCGCTTTGAAAGTAGATTGTGCCAGTGTGGTGTACCAGTCCAGTCCCACACACTTGTATCCTATGTTCCTGTTCACCAAATCTGCCCTTTGACTCCCAATGAAGAAACCAGTATGGTTAAGCAGAGGACACGGAACTAAAAGTCAGGATTCTCACCATGACACGTTTATAAGCGATCTTTATTGATATTCATGCCAAATGCTTCAGTCTGTATGAAATCACTGGAGAAAAATCATATGCAAAAGTGAAGGAGAGGAGCCTGGGAAGAAAAAGTATGATGGGATCAACCAATACAGAAAATGAAAACTGAAGGTTTACAAGCAACGGACTGCTGTAAGTCTGCAAAAAAGAAATCTGTGCAGACAGGATGATGGGAATACCCAGTGAGCATCATATTTGAGGGTAAAAGACAGGAAGAAGACTGCAGGAACCAACTAGATTTCATGGGAGTACCGTGACTGTGAAGAATGGCTATCGCTGCGGGAATCTGTGTACAGATAATTATTTCTGGAAGAGTTACACTGGTACAGTACTCATTGCACAGACTGAATTACTGCTGCAATGCAGCATTGTGTTCTTTGGCGGAAATAGGAACACACACCATAACCTTTTTGCCTAGTCAAGCCCATTCTATCTATGAACTCAAACAACCATTATGCTGCTCCTCAGTGTGAACGACACCATGTAGCATTTTTCCTTACCTAATTTAATACAGCCTGGCACTAAGACATAGATCCAATAGGTGCTTAATTCAACTGCAATTAAAGATAATTATATTTTATACAATTATACTTGTATTAGCATGTCTCAGAAAACATCACTGAAGAATGTAAAGAGATCTGTTACACATTCATGACACTGTAAAAAAATAAGAGCTCTGTGGGCTATGGAAGTCTTAAGCACATTAGAAAAAGCTTCTATTCTGATGTCTACAGCAGAATCACTTATACTATAGCAAAACTATTTAAAAATGCAAGACTAAATTCACACCTGCTGCAGATACAGGTAGTTATACAGACTTCAGTGACACTGCATCTGCCTCATATTGCTGGGAATTCGTTTTCCATTCCTATAAAATTTTGTGCATGGCTTTATCCTACAAGAAACCGTGCACAGACCCAAATGCAAAAAAATTAAGGTCCAGATTAGTCTCCTTAAGTTCTAGTTACAGGACTCCCTACTATTATAGAACAAACACAATAAATTGACAAAACCCACAAAGTTTCTCTCTCAGGATTGTTCATTATCAGCAGACTTGATCTTAACAGCTTATATGCCTACTGCCAAATCACTGGCCCAAAAGAAACATCTAGAGACAGAATGTTACAACCTAGAGCTCTCAAATGTCAGTTTTTATTTTCATTGCACATAATCTCTAAAGAATTAAATTGCCTTACTCTAGTTTCTCACTTCTGCTTTCACAGGTTTCTCAGTATTTTCTTCTCACAAATTAACCTCACTGAATTACTTCAGAGACTTACAGGATGAGCTAATTGTAACCTCCTATTCAAATGGAGAAAATATATCACTTACTCAGTAGTTTTTTCTTATATGTACTTGAAACAAAACTCCATATTCTAAGCTCACCATGTAAGATAGAAGAGAACAGTGAGTTTATTGTACAATTTTATCACACTTCTCAAAAGTCAGAAGTTATAAATATATATTAAATATTTCAATAAATTGTTAAAGCTATTAAAATTGCAAAATCAATTACTGAAAATTAGATATTACCAGATACATAGTTGCCTTGAGACCCTAATTCTCTGACCTCTGTGCTTTAGAATGGATCAATAAGTAAACCAAGTTGTCCTTGGGAAGAATTTATGTGATTACTTCTTCCTCTGTGTTTTTGACACACAAGCAAAAAGCCGAACTGAACACACGGGTTACCTCTCATCACATCTGATTATTTGATTTCATTACATCAATCACGCTTTCAAGTTATGTTACAATAAATGCCTTTGTCTTTAGAAAGAAAATTATTAACACCAATTCCACTATGGAAAACCAAACACTGTAAATGTCCTATTACAGTTTTCATGCCTTCTCCATTTTGGCTTAGGGAGAGCATGCTGAATTATTAAAATTGCAGTACACATTTCTGACACTTGAAACGCAAAACTGTCCTCTGCCAGCAGCAAGAAACTCCTTTCCCAAAGTGGAAATAGACTACTGGCACCATGACTCGAGGCACTGTCATCCACAGCATTACACAAACTTTTTCTTTGCTTTCTCCCATACAAACAAGGAATCCCTAGCCTTAGGAGCGAAGGATAAGAATGCAGAGCTCTGTTTTAGTGTAGGCTTATGGGAAGCTCAGCCCAGTTACTGCCACTGCCTAATGCAACCCTTCTGGCAGTTACCACGGCATTTTCACACCACTTTGTACCCTCCAGCCTGATCTGTGCTTCCAGCTCTTCAGCAGAATAGCATTTGGTTGTCATTTGTCAATGATGCTTATTTTCCTAAATTATTTCAATAAATTTCCTGAGTAATGGCAAGGTTACTCTGGAGTCGCTCAAGTTTTAATCGGCCACCTGCTGATAGGTCAAAGTTATTCTGCAACTGAAACCCAGAGATCTCTAAAGTCACATGGAAAAGCTGCTACCTTTGCTATGCTGACCTATAATATCTGGGACTGGAAACTGCTCTTCCAAAATCAACAGGTATTTTGTCTTTCAATTAACAGCATTACTCATGGAGACGAGTGAAATGGTCAGAACAATGGAAAGTAGTTGAGAAAACAGGTTAAAATGTCCTTAATGTTGTATACACTTCTGCTACGCTACTCTAGAGAATTCCCAAAAAACAAATCTTCCCAGAAAGATTCGACCACAAATACTTCAAGAGGTAATTCCACACCACTTGTGCAGTGACTACTCCTCAACAATGTAATCTATATCAAAAGCAATAGCTGCAATGTTTTTCTGAATAATCTGTTATTTTTTTCTCTGACTAATTCAACATTTGAAAAGTTTTGTGCATACGGGCTTTTGCAGTATGGAAAAAAGACAACTATAAGAGTGACAAGACATGAAAGGTCAGCAGGAATCAGATTATGCTTGAAAACTAGTTTCAAGATGCCTTGGCAGTTCCACACACTCAGTTTTCAGTATTGGTGACACATTTGAACAGTTATGAAATGGTTTGGTTTTTCAAGCACAGATCTAAACCAATGGGATTTTTTATTCTTGAGTCTGAAGTGCAGAGCTGAGCCCAAAGGGAGTGTCTGATATGTACTGCATGCAGGCTGTGATTCTATGGTGATCTTAATACGGGGTGTGGGTAAACAAAAAACTTCTTTATCAGCCAAAACAAAATTAAGCAATCTTTCGTAAGTGTTTTTCACAGTTGCCTTTCTAATGTGATGCTGATAATGGGAAATATACTGCTAAATAGAAAGAAACTGATTATGTTGTCATCGGTTTTTAATCAAACGGAGAAAGCTGCCTGCATAATACATCCAGCATATATTTGTATGACATCAGATAATAAATTCTTTACTTCATTTACACTTTCCTTTGCAGGAGGGAAATGGGGTCCACATCCTATGGCATGCCACAGTGACACACAGATGGTAACATACTGTTTAAAAATTATTAGGCTTATCTTAGAAAACAGAACTACAGCAGTAAGCTTGTTATGTACCAGTATAACACTGAAAATAAAACAGTTGATGATAATGTGGTCTTTAACAAGTAAAACAAAGTGCAATTTACTTAAACAGATGAAATCCCATCACAGCTCTCATGTGTGCCAGGTCAGTGTGTGTGGACATATTACAATCATGTCATTTATTTCCACAACAAAAGCGAAGAAATTCCGGTTCGCTCTAACACTAGCAGAATGAGAACAAAACCAGGCAATACGGGCATAGAAAATTAGATGGATTAATAAGCAAACCGAGGAGAAAAGGAATCACTAGAAAACTGTAGGTATGTATCAATCTACCCTGTAGACACGCCGTAGTACACGGCGGGCTGCAATCACCAGAATCCTGCACAGAAAATAAATCCAGGAGGCACAAAGGTTGGGAGAAGGTCCTCATTACCATACCCACCCAAACATGGCTGACACCGGGGCGCAGCAGCCCGGGCCGCGGGGGTTGCCCCCGCCTCGGCGGGCGAGACGCGAGCGGCGCGGCGCTGGGGGCACCGGGCGGCCCCGCCGGGCGACGCCCACGCTCCGCAGCGACAATGCAGCGCCGGGGCTCGGCCCTCGCCCCCTGCGCGTCCGCCCGCGGCACGGTGGGGATGGAGCCCCGGCCGTACCCGGCTCCCTCAGCAGCAGCTCGCCCCGCTCTCCCCGAGCCCGGGCTGCTCCGTGCGGCAGGCACATCTCCGCCGTGCTCCCGCGGGGACACGGCCCGCGCCGCGCTCCTCCCGGAACACGCGCTACACATGCGTCTGCGATTTTTTTACGCAACACACGGGAGATGAATGAAATTTCTTACACTCGGAAAAAGATATAAATTCCTCGCCCTTGCCAATAGGAATAATAATAATAACGCTGATTAAAACAGCCCCGTACATCTTTTTAACCTACTGCCGAGTTATAACACATGGGCGGCTTCTAACCGGCGCTCGCTATTGTTTCCCGAGGGGCCGGCTCTCCCCACCAGCGAGAGCCTGGCGCCGGGGCGAAGGCAGCCTCTCCGGTGGGCTTTGAGGATCCCCGGCGCGCAGGCAGGCGGACACCGGGCGGAAAGAAAACCCCCCCACATCTTGCCCCTTCCCGCCCGGCACCACACGCGAGGCGGCCGCGCTCCCCCACGGGCCCGGCCGCATGGCAGGACTGGGGCAGCGCGAGCCGCCCCGCGCACCCACGCTCGGCGCCGCGCCGCGCTGTGCTGTGCCCTGCCGCGCCGCGCTGCCCTGCTGCGCCGTGCTGTGCCCTGCCGCGCCGTGCCCTTCCGCGCCGTGCCGTGCCGTGCCCTGCCGCGCCGTGCCCTGCCGCGCCGTGCTGTGCCCTGCCGTGTCTTACCTCCGCCCGCCGGGCGCCAGCTGCGAAAAGGGGGGCCGGTTTCCCCCGCGGGGCCGTGCGGGCGCGGGGCTCAGCGGCGGGCAGGCGGTGGCAGCCACATGTGCCCAACCCTCACTGCGGCGGCGTTTAAAGACAGACATAAAAGCGGCGGGGGGAGAGGAAGGGGGAGGGCAGCGCCGGGCCGGGGGAGCCGCACCTCCTGACGCAGGGAGGAGCGCCCACCCCCCGCCTGCAGCAGCATCTCTCTGCCGGAGGCGGGCGGGTGGAGGCAGCCGCGGCGGCGAGAGGACGAGCAGGGCGGGGGCGCATCTCCGGCGCCGCGCCAAAATCCCCGCGGCCAAGCTTGGGCACCGCCGGTGCCTCATTTCTGTCCTCATCTTCATCCCCTGCTGCCTCTACGGCCAGGCTCGTGACGGTGCCCAGGGCCCCCGTGCCGCTCACGGGCTGCGAGCGGCCCGCCCTGGCCTTCCTGTCGGTGCGGTGGCGGCGTACGGGCGGGGGGTGGGGGGGAGGCACACAGGCGGGAGCCTCCTTGGGGAGCACGTAGCCTTTCCAAAAGAAGGGGATTATTGGGAATGATGGTGTGGGACCCAGGAAGGAAGAGAGGTCGGTCGGAGCCACGGGGCGGCCGCAGCGAGTACACCTGCGTGCCTGAGGCCAGCAGGCGGCTGAGAGTAAGCCTGGGGGCAGAAGGGATGGAGAGGGACGGTGAGAAGTGTGGAAGGCACCGAGCATCCCCGTGGTGGTGGTGCATAGGTCTTGTAGCCCTGGCAGTTGCTTCAGTCGCAGGAAGGTGATGTTTCGCTTCAACGCCTCCCCTAAACATTCAGTCATTGTGTTCACCGCCCTCCGGTTAGTTTTTTCTCTGCTTGCATTTCTGTTCGGGGAAGAAAAAGGAAAAGGCATATCGATCCTGTCTAGCAAGGAAGACTTGTAGTAAAGATGAGGAAGTTCAAAGGCGCGGCAGCCAGGTGGGAGAGGCGCATTGGCTTTGCTAAGGATACGCACGATCGGGAGGAGAGTGAACTGGTTTTATGTTCGCTTTGTGAACAATTATTGCAACAGCTTCAGTCTTAACATACATAACCTTATTATACCTCGTGAATCAAGGAGAGATTTTCCTTCAGAGCAGGGAAGATAGTCTGCCTAGATGATTTGCATTTCCTTCATCTTTTACTGAGAAACCTGTGATAAAAACTTATTTTCATTTCTGCTTCGTTATTAAAAGTAATTCATCACAGCATTGTGCATTTTTTCCTGTTGGTGCTAGTTCACTTGACTAATAATTTTCACAATGTATTTCAATTATGTATAAAAACAGCCCTGTAGACAGTAGATTTTGTACTCACCGATTGAATATTATTTGCAACTCATGAAAAATGAACCTGCTTTGAACCTGTGAATTAAGTTTCTTTTATCCTAAGTACTAATAAGAGGAAGAATTTATGCTTTCACTTGCCAGGTCATGAGTGATACTTTTATTTAGTAAATTAACTAGTAATGTTATCAGATGATGGCATAGTTAATTGTAACAGAAAGAGGTCATTTCTGCATCCCTTTAAGTTCTGTGTACCATTAATGGTGAGCTTAGATCTGAGGTAGGGAGCTACACACACAGAGAAAGCCTCATTTGCAGGTCAGACTCTCCAAGTGTCTCTGCTTGTGACTCAGGAGATTTGAGGATAGAAAGAAAAAGTCTAAGTGGAAAGCAAGAAATGCCATCAAGACAAAAATCATTATCCTAAAAAGCAAAAGCCCAAATGCTGATACACAAAAGTTCTACACCATCAAGCCTTTAGAGAAAAAAAATTGCAGAAGGAGAGAAAATGACTGGAAGAAATGCAGTTATGCTAACTTTATTTTTCTGCTAGGTTTTGCTACCTTGTCACTTGTGTAGAGATTTTAAACATTGTGAGTTGGAGGAGACTCGAGGATCATCAAAATCCAAAGCTGTGGCTCTGCACAGGACAACTCCTCACACACCATGTGTCTGAGAGCATTGTTTGAACACTTCTTGAACTCTGTCAGGCTTGGTGCTGTGACCACGTCCCTGGAGAGCCTGTTCCAGTGCCCAGCCACCCTCTGGGTGAAGAACCCTTTCCTGATGTCCAACCTAAACCTCCCCTGACACAGCTTCAGGCCACTCCCTCAGTCCTGTCACTGGTCACAACAGAGAAGAGATCAGCGCCTGCCACTCCTCTTCCCCTCACGAGGAAGTTGCAGACAGCAGTGAGGTCTCCCCTCAGTCTCCTCCAGGGTGCACAGACCAAGTGACCTCGGCTGCTCCTCATACGGCTTCACCTCAAAGCCCTTCACCATCCTCATGTCCTTACCCTGGATGCTCTGCAAGAGCTTAATGTCTTTCCTATATTGTGGCACTCAAAACTGCCCCCAGCACTCGAGGTGAGGCTGTCCCTGCTCAGAGCAGAGGGGACAATCCCCTCCCTTGCCTGGCTGGTGATGCTGTGCCTGATGACGCTGTGCCTGATGACCTCCAAGACAGGGCTGGCCCCCCTGGCGGTCAGGGCACTGCTGGCTTGTGTTCAACTTGCCATAGACCAGGACCCTCAGGTCTTTTTCTGTGGTATTGCTTTCCAGTATCTCATTCCCCAGTCCATCCATACATCCAATATGACACTTGGGCCTTTTGCATGCAAGTATCTATTAGTATTCTGAGTGCACATAAATGACACTTTTTCACATGCTGCGTAAATGTGGAATTAGTACTGCATTTTACACTTTTTGAATTATTCACTTTTGTTAATATTCTCTCTTTGTCTTAATGTTTCCTCAGCATTGAATTTTACCCTAAGATATTGCACTCCAGTATATTGTGGCTTATAAACTGAGTGATACCAGTAATTACCAGCTATACTATTTTGTGTAAGAAACAGCCATTCCTATTTTTTCCATATTTTTCAAAAAGCTTCATGATCTAGTAATTCTAAACCACTTATGATCCTTTTCAACATAAAAGATTTATTTTTATTTTATTAAATGTAGCCTCTTTGTTGAAGAACTGTAGTAATCTATTCAAGAAAACAAAAATGCTTTGTTTTCCGTGGTAGCAGTAGGATTAATTTAAAAAAAGAGACACTAAAGATGTTTTATATAAGTTGCCTATTATCACTGATTTAATGATAATGAATATGTTGAGGAGAACAGAATAGAACCATCGACAAGTCACTGTGACTTCTTATTGCTGCATCATTCTAGCTGCTCTTAGTTCTCTAGAAGATGGCATCTCGTCAAGATTCTGAAGGAGATTTTGCCTTATTGCTCAAGACACAAATTATCCCTTTGGACACAGAAGCATAGTAAGCATGGATTTCCTGACTGCAGCAACAGTTTTTTTGTTCTGGTGTCTTGGTTTGAGAAGGCACGTGTCTGCTACAGAAAACTGGAGTTTACCTTGGAATGGAGAATGTAAACCTCCCGTCCCTCCAAATTATTATAAATTTGCAGTTAAAGGTTTTCAGGCAAAGTTTTGGGAAATGGAATAACAGTTCTTTACTAGGAATATTAAAAATACAAATGTAGTAGTACGAAAACAAGCAAGCAAACAAACAAAACCCCTAGAAACACTGACAGAGACCTGACCCCCTGTTGGTCAGGGTGTTGGAAGCAGTCCAAATAAATCCTCCTGATGAAAGAGATGTGGTTCTATTGGAGTAGAGATGATCCTATAGAAGGGTCCAGTGCTGGCGAGATGGGTCTGGTCTCCCTCCGAGAATCCAGTGGAAAACAGGCTGCTTGGTGTTCCTGCATCTCAGTTTTTATCTTGGTAGGAACAGCTGGCTACCTCCTCACTGGGTGGAGCACCTCACAATGGGATGATATAATGTGTCATGTCATTGGTGAGCCTTAATGGCCCATTAACAGAAGATATGCTCCCCAGAGGGTGGAGAGTGGTGAAAGAGATAAGAAGCAATGCCCCACTTAGTTTTAACAGCTGGCCTATTATCAGAAGGCATCCGCCCCCCTGGAGTTACAAGAGAAAGAAAATCATCTCCCCAGCTGGTTTCAACAGATGAAATAGAATACACTTTTTTTGGTTACATAACCCAAGACATGGAGGAAAGTGCCTTATTCTTCCTAGGTGGGGCAAATCAGGATACATTGCAAGCATGGGGCCAGTACGATTAAAATAGTTCCAGGAACACTGTCAGTTAAAGTTTGGCTAGTTAGGGTTTGAGATACGTGTTTGAAGTTTGATCTTCTCTAAATTGAAAGTTAAGTTGTAATTAATGTAACAGTATAGTGACCATAATTTCTTCAGCGTAATAAATTAAGTGTCTTAATTTACTCAGAGAAGAATTAGCGTTCAAAATATTCAGATAGATACAAAGTATCATGTAAAGTATAAGCGTAGCCATAAACATATGAATTTTGGTTTTGAAAGTAATAAAGAACCTACTGCTTACTAAGAAATGCTTGCATTTATTATGTTCATCTATGCAACACATTATGAGAACCTCAGAAGCGATATTCTCCTCTGCAATCCACTGCTTACCATAAAGTCATAGCAATAAAAACATACTCAGGAGGAGTTCTTTCTGATCCCCAAAATCCATTGAAGAAAAAGATTATAGCATCTCAAAACTTCATGAGCTAAAAATATTTTCCTGTCATGATTTGTTCTGAGATGATGCATTTTTCAGAAAATGACTGGGGGTGCAATTTTTAAATAAATTAATATTTCTATTATAGAATGAAACAAGAAGGAACTATTATTGCACTAACTACAATTCAGAATACCATGTAAGTAAGAGAATCTAATATTAAGACAAAAGAAGAGTCTTTATTTTCAGAAAGCCCCAAAAGACTTTTACAGGTTTAATCAATGAAAAAATCATTTCTGTGGGAACAAGGAATAAAAAAGCATAGGATCTTCAATTGCAAGACATCCATGAGAGATACTTAAATGTATTTAGTCATGTAAAGGCACGTTTCTATATTGTGTTTGAGACCATCTAAGGAGCATCTGGAAGTGTGCTAAGGCACATGGAAAATAAGGAGATGATTGGTAATGGCCAACATGACTTCACTAAGAGCAAATTGTGCCTGACATCACCTACCTGGAACTAGTATTCCTTCTGGAACTGTACAAAGCATTTGACACTGTCCTGCATGAATTCTAGTCTCCAAACTGGAGAGATGCAGCTTTGGTGATGGAACACTCAGTGGATAAGGAATTGGCTGCCCAGAGTTTCAGTCAACAGCTCAATGTCCAAAAGGAGACCAGTGGCAAGTGGGGCTCCCCTCAGGGGTTGGTACTGGGACTGATGCTGCTTAAGATCTTTGCTGGTGGCATGGACAACAGGATCACGTGCACCCTCAGCAGATTTGCAGATGACAGCAAGCTGTGTGGTGTGATGGATATGCTGCAGGGAAAGGATGCCGTCCAGAGGAATCTGGATAGTGTGAAAAGTGGGCCAATGCAAACCTCGTGAAATTCAGCAAGACCAAGCGCAATGTCTTGCACCAGGGTCAGGGCAATCCGAAACACAAGTACAGGCTGGGTGGAAAACGGATCAAGATGAGCCCCAGAGAAAGGACTTGGGGATGTTTGTGGATGAAGAGAGGGACATAAATTGGCAATGTGAGTTTGCAGCCCAGAAAACCAGCTGCATCCCAGGCAGTATCAAAAGCAGTATGGCCAGCAGGGTGAGAGGGGTGGTTCTGAGCCTCTCTACTCAGTTCTCATGAGACCCCACCTGGAGTGCTGCATTTAGATCTGCAGTCATCAGCATAAGGAAGGCTGTTCTATGTGGCCTCCATGTCTTCGTTTGAAAGACAGATATCTGCTAGGAAGGGGCAGGACCTCCCTAGAGATGGAGAATTCAAATCCCCTCCCTCCAAATTATTCCAATTAAAAGGAAAATTAAAGGAGCTTTCAGGCAGAGGTATGGGGGTAGGAATAACAGTTCTTTACTAGTATATAGGACAAAACGACAAACAAACAACAACTACAGCATCAATAATAAACAGAATCAAGAACCTTGAGGGCTTTCTTTTACAAAAGCCCAGAGCAGTTTGATCTCGGCGCCCCTGCAGGACTCCGAGAGGCCAAACTGGAAGGAAGGAAAAGTCCCGGGCTGGTGGATGAGATGAGGAGCTCTGCGCTGGCAGCTGGAGGCAGGGGTGTCCCGGCAGGGCTGGGCAGTGCAGGGCTACAGAGTAGCAGGGGAACTTTAAAGCTCTGAAGAAGCAGCGGCGGTGGGGGGAGGCTGGAGAAAACGAGCTCAGGATTCCCGGGTACAGGAGCAGATGACGATAGATTTCCCAGTATGAGACAGAGGCAGAGGGCAGCCTGACCGTCCTCCTCGGCGCTGAGAGCAAGAGTGCCTCCCCCTTCCCCAGATCTGTCTTTTTGCCTTTCCCAAAGCTCATCCTCTCTCCCCTCTGAGGGACACTCCCAGGGACTCAGAAACAATAGGTGTAGCCTCGTGCTGCCATATCCCTCAAGTACCCCTTTTTGTTCTGACTAAGTAGTCATTAAGGCTTCTTGGAAACTTATGGGAAGAAATTCTGTGAGAAGAAAAAAAAAAACCAAATCTAACCCCCAACATCATCCACCCCGAATTTTTTCCCATACCAACCTATTACATTGAATTTAAATCTTTAAAAACAAAATATATATATATATATACACACATGCATGACCTAAATTATATACATCTATACATACAGATATGGGTACAGACACATGATGTGGGTAGTTCATCCTAAAACAAGGTCTCCTTGAGGTATGCATCGGGTCTCTCCATCCCTTTGCATCACCCACCAGGTGCATCCTGGTCCCTGAGCGAAGACAACCCCACGGGTGGGATTGTCTTTGCTGGAGGCAGAATTAATCCAAACAGTTTTTCCCAGCATACCTCTCATGTGTACTACTGGAACCTTATCTCCATCTGTTGTTTTCAGGGGCTCAGATTGGGCAGGGCCTGCTCGGTTGGTGGAACCTCGAGTGTTCACTAACCATGTGGCCTTTGCTAAATTAATCTCCCAGTTCTTGAAAGTCCCCCCACCCAATGCCTTCAAGGTGGTTTTAAGCAGGCCATTGCACCGTTCAACTTTCCCGGCTGCTGGTGCGTGATAAGGAATATGGTACACCCACTCAACGCCATGTTCCCTAGCCCAGGCTGCTATAAGGCTGTTCTTGAAATGGGTCCCATTGTCTGACTCGATTCTCTCAGGGGTGCCATGTCTCCACAGGACTTGCTTTTCCAGGCCCAGGATGGTGTTCCTGGCAGTAGCGTGAGGCACAGGGTAGGTTTCCAGCCATCCAGTGGTGGCTTCCACCATGGTCAGCACGTAGCGCTTGCCTTGGCAGGTTTGGGGAAGGGTGATGTAGTCAATCTGCCAGGCTTCCCCATACCTGTATTTGGACCACCGCCCGCCATACCATAGGGGCTTCACTCGCTTGGCCTGCTTGATTGCAGCACACGTCTCGCAGTCATGGATAACCTGAGAAATGCTGTCCATGGTTAGATCCACCCCTCGGTCTCGTGCCCACTTATAGGTGGCATCTCTGCCCTGATGACCTGAGGCGTCGTGGGCCCATCGAGCTAAGAACAACTCTCCCTTGTGTTGCCAATCTAGGTCTATCTTTGACACTTCTATCTTGGCGGCTTGATCTACTTGCTCGTTGTTTCGGTGCTCCTCATTAGCCCGACTCTTGGGGATGTGGGCATCTACATGGCGGACTCTTACAGGTATCTTGACTACCCGAGCAGCAATGTCTTTCCACTCATCAGCAGCCCAGATTGGTTTTCCCCCACGCTGCCAGTTGGCCTTTTTCCACCTTTCCAGCCAACCCCACAGAGCATTGGCTACCATCCATGAATCAGTGTAGAGGTAGAGCTTTGGCCACTTCTCTCTTTCAGCAATGTCCAGGGCCAACTGAACAGCCTTGAGTTCTGCAAGTTGACTTGATCCACCTTCTCCTTCAGTGGCTTGTGCAACCTGTCGTGTGGGGCTCCATACGGCTGCTTTCCACTTGCGGTTCATCCCTACGATGCGACAGGAACCGTCAGTGAAAAGAGCGTAGCGTGTTTCTTCTGCTGGCAGCTGATTATACGGTGGAGCTTCTTCGGCACGTGTCACTTGCTCTTGTTCCTCTCCATCTGTGAGATCAAAGTTTTCACTTTCTGGCCAGTTTGTGATTATCTCCAAAATCCCAGGGCGATTTGGGTTTCCGATACGGGTGCGCTGAGTGATGAGGGCAGTCCATTTGCTCCATGTGGCATCGGTGGCGTGGTGGGTAGAGGGAACCTTTCCTTTGAACATCCACCCCAACACTGGTAGTCGGGGTGCCAGGAGGAGTTGGGCTTCTGTGCCAATCACTTCTGAGGCAGCCTGGACTCCTTCATAGGCAGCCAGGATTTCTTTCTCTGTTGGGGTGTAGTTGGCTTCAGACCCTCTGTAGCTCCGACTCCAGAATCCCAGTAGTCGACCCCGAGTCTCACCAGGCACCTTCTGCCAAAGGCTCCAGGACAGGCCATGGTTCCCGGCTGCAGAGTAGAGCACGTTCTTCACTTCTGGTCCTGTCCTGACTGGGCCAAGGGCTACTGCATGAGCGATCTCCTGCTTGATCTGGGCAAAGGCTTGTTGCTGTTCAGGGCCCCAGTGGAAATCGTTCTTCTTGCGGGTAACCCGGTAGAGAGGGCTCACAATCTGGCTGTACTCGGGAATGTGCATTCTCCAAAAGCCTATGGCGCCTAGGAAAGCTTGCGTTTCCTTCTTGCTGGTCGGTGGAGACATCGCAGTGATCTTATTGATGACCTCAGTGGGAATCTGACGCCGCCCATCTTCCCACTTTACTCCCAGGAACTGGATCTCCTTGGCAGGTCCCTTGACTTTGCTCTTTTTGATGGCAAAACCAGCTTCCAGGAGAATCTGGATGATCTTCTCTCCTTTCTCAAATACTTCCCTTGCTGTGTTCCCCCACACAATGATGTCATCAATGTACTGTAGGTGTTCTGGAGCTTCACCCTTTTCCAGTGCAGCCTGGATCAGTCCATGGCAGATGGTGGGACTGTGCTTCCACCCCTGGGGCAGTCGGTTCCAGGTGTACTGCACGCCCCTCCAGGTGAAAGCAAACTGAGGCCTACATTCTGCAGCCAGAGGAATGGAGAAAAACGCATTAGCGATGTCGATTGTGGCGTACCACTTCGCGGCTTTGGACTCCAGCTCGTACTGGAGTTCCAGCATGTCCGGCACAGCGGCGCTCAGCGGTGGAGTCACTTCATTCAAGCCACGATAGTCCACAGTCAGTCTCCATTCTCCGTCAGACTTGCGCACAGGCCAAATGGGGCTGTTGAAGGGTGAGTGGGTTTTGCCGACCACCCCTAGCCTCTCCAGCTCTCGGATCATCTTGTGAATGGGGATCACAGCATCTCGATTCGTCCGATACTGCCGGCGATGCACTGTCGAGGTGGCAACAGGTACTCGTTGCTCTTCTACCTTCAGGAGTCCTACTGCAGATGGGTTCTCTGATAATCCAGGCAAGGTGTTCAATTTCTTAATGCCCTCTGCCTCCACAGCAGCTATTCCAAAAGCCCATCTGAACCCCTTAGGGTCTTTGTAATAGCCATTCCTGAGATAGTCCATGCCCAGAATACTCGGAGCCTCTGGGCCAGTCACAACCGGATGTTTCTGCCACTCCTTCCCGGTCAGGCTCACCTTGGCTTCTAACTGAGTCAATTCTTGTGATCCCCCTGTCACCCCGGCAATGGAAATAGGTTCTGCTCCCTCATGTTCTGACGGCATTAGGGTACACTGAGAACCGGTGTCAACCAAAGCTTTATATTTCTGTGGCTCTGATGTGCCAGGCCATAGAACCCACACAGTCCAAAAGACTCTGTTTTCCCGTGCCTCTTCCTGGCTAGAGGCAGGGCCCCTCTAGCACCGGTTACTACTCTCTTCCTGTGTATACATAGTAGAGGTTCCTTCAAGGGGGTCTGACAGAGCATCCTCATTTCTGTAATACCTGACAGCCTGGTCATGAGAGGCTGAGGCTACCTTCATTCTAGTGGAACCCCCTCGGTTAGTGTTTCTCTCTTTGAGCTCACGTACCCGTGCTGCTAGGGCAGAAGTGGGTTTCCCATCCCACCTTCCCATGTCTTCCCCATGGTCACGCAGGAAGGACCACAGGTCAGCTCTTGGGATGTACTCTCTCTCTCTAGCTGAGGGACGTTGGGTTCTGACTCTGGGGCCTGTGGCTCGCACCGGTGCCACATGGGAACTGTTCCTCCTCATCTCCTCCCTCACCTCCCTTATCTCCTCTTGGAGTTCTTTAACCACGGCAGAGACCTGAGTCTGCATTGGGCCACTGATCATACTGTCAAAATTTCTAAGCTTGCTGGCTACAGAACCTACAGTCACTCGGCTGGTATCAGCATTAATCATTGACATGAATGTTTTATATTCAGATGGCCCTTTAGTTGCTAGATTCCACAACATTTGCCCTGTGCACCTGACGTTGTCGGGGTCATTGTTATGCTGTCCATCCCTCCCAAAAACCACCTCCAGTATTGCCACTTCTCTCAGCTGTTGGATCCCTTCCTCAACAGTCTTCCAGCGCATGCTAAGGTGGTGGTCCTGCATTCTGTCTCTGTGGACAAACCTCTCCCTTACACTCATTAAAAGCCGGTCCCAAAGGTGAAGGGGTCCTTGCTCTTTTACAAATACCTGATTCACACCTGAGTCTTGGGTCAAGGGTCCCATATTCCTTGCCTCACCACCATCTAGTTGCACACCTCTACCCATAAGGTCCCAGACCCTAAGTAACCAGGCTGTATAAGGCTCACGTCCCCGTCGTGCAACATCTTTTTGCAGAGTACGGAGATTTTCATATGACAGGGACTCGGTGATGATCTCAACTTCTGGCTCCCCTGTGGGTTGTGAGGGCCTTCCTTTTTTATCCTTATCACTTGGGTGCTCTGATTTCACCTTATATTTCTTCCTTTCCACAGGGGCAACTGCTGCTGGCTGTGACTGCCCCTGTGGTTCAGCTGGAACCTGGACAGTTGTAACGTCTGTGGGTTCCACTGCTGCACCTTCAGACTCTTCCTCTTCAGGGCAGGGGGAGGGTTTGCCACCAGCTGGGACTAATGAGGCCACCACTAGGGAAGTGTGCTCCTTCAGCATCTTGCCCATCTCCTTCACCAGAACTCCCACCCAATCTGGGTGGTTCATTTCTGAGGTGGGCTTTATGTCAGGGTCAGGTGGTGGGGCAGCATCCCCAGTCTCTAGGGCAGTGTCAGGCTCCATGGCAGCACTCTCAGTCTCTAGGGCAGTATCCTTATTCTCTGGGGTAGGTATCAGGGTGGTTATCCAGGCCAATCTCCCCTTATCTCAGAATATTAAATAGAATAGGCCTGTGAGCAATACTAGCCATTGTATGATATCATTAGCATTCAGAGAAGATTTAAACCCTTCAAAAACTGGTGGAATAGACCCAAAGAGCTGAGTAAAGGGTTGGGAAAAAATTTCCCATGGTGTCATTTCCTCAAAATAGGTACCCTTGTTAAAGTAACCCCACAAACAAACACTTAGAGTGTGATAGCCATGTATCCATGCGCCTGCCTTCCAGAGGAAGTTAAAAATCCATGAATTCCTCACCTTATTAACCCATAGTGCAAACTGGATAACAGCCACAGTAGCCTTAGTTATAGGACCCATGTTTAAATAAGGGCCTGCAAATGGGAGAAACACAGCCACAACCACATGCCACCCAAACCAAGGTAAGCTAGACCACATGATGCTATTTAGGGAGGTTTCTATACCCAGTGCACAAGGTCACTTAAGAACTGTTATTCCTTTTCCTCTCAATGCCCTCAAGCCGCACGTTGGGCACCAATAATCTGTCTTGGTTTGAAAGACAGATATCTGCTAGGAAGGGGCAGGACCTCCCTAGAGATGGAGAATTCAAATCCCCTCCCTCCAAATTATTCCAATTAAAAGGAAAATTAAAGGAGCTTTCAGGCAGAGGTATGGGGGTAGGAATAACAGTTCTTTACTAGTATATAGGACAAAACGACAAACAAACAACAACTACAGCATCAATAATAAACAGAATCAAGAACCTTGAGGGCTTTCTTTTACAAAAGCCCAGAGCAGTTTGATCTTGGCGCCCCTGCAGGACTCCGAGAGGCCGAACTGGAAGGAAGGAAAAGTCCCGGGCTGGTGGATGAGATGAGGAGCTCTGCGCTGGCAGCTGGAGGCAGGGGTGTCCCGGCAGGGCTGGGCAGTGCAGGGCTACAGAGTAGCAGGGGAACTTTAAAGCTCTGAAGAAGCAGCGGCGGTGGGGGGAGGCTGGAGAAAACGAGCTCAGGATTCCCGGGTACAGGAGCAGATGACGATAGATTTCCCAGTATGAGACAGAGGCAGAGGGCAGCCTGACCGTCCTCCTCGGCGCTGAGAGCAAGAGTGCCTCCCCCTTCCCCAGATCTGTCTTTTTGCCTTTCCCAAAGCTCATCCTCTCTCCCCTCTGAGGGACACTCCCAGGGACTCAGAAACAATAGGTGTAGCCTCGTGCTGCCATATCCCTCAAGTACCCCTTTTTGTTCTGACTAAGTAGTCATTAAGGCTTCTTGGAAACTTATGGGAAGAAATTCTGTGAGAAGAAAAAAAAAAACCAAATCTAACCCCCAACATCCCAGGATGAAGGGAAAATAAGTACTCTGCTACAGAAAGTAGAAGAAAAAGAAGGTCTCAGCTGTGGGTGTTACTGCTATAGATGTGCTAAAAAATACTTGCTTTGAAAATTAAGTAGCCAGCAATTTATTGAGTTATTTTCTTTGCCATCATGTATTGCAACACAGCATTCAAAAAATACAATTTTTGCATAGAAGTCTAATATTTTCAAATTGTCACATACTCAGCTTTAGCACATTTTAAATGAATATAAATCATTAATATAAACCATTATATACTGTGGTATCCCCTCAAAAATGGTTTATTCCCCCAAACCCCATCCATGGTTCAGCCCTCATGTCTGTCAAACCCAACTGTTATCTCATCCCATGCCCACCCCATGTCCATCATCCCAGACCCACCTCCCAGTTCTGGAATATTCTCCCCAACTCTGTTCCCCATTGTCATGGGTTAGCACTGGCCAGATGTTAATGCACCCATCAGTATATGTTTTTCCTAATGAGGTACTGTGAGATGTGGTCAAGAACAGAGCAGAGCAGGCCTAAAACTTGAAAACAGAGAACAAAACTTTATTACATTACATAAGAACAGAAATAGAAAGGAAAACTCTAAACACACACAAAAACAGAAATGAAACCTTCCCAGAACATTTCTTCTCCTCCTCCAATTTCCACCCCCTACATGTTACCCTCCATAGACCAAAACCTTAGGTTTTAAATCAAACAATCACCACTCAAAAAAACTAATCTTCAATTCAGCAAGGGAGAGAGGAGCCTCTCTCACACCACAGACTGCTCCTCAGAAAACACGGGTCCACCCCTTATGTGTTTCCATGTCACCTGTGGCACCACCCGGAGAAGTCTGCCGTGGTGACGCCCTCCTTTCCATGTCCAGTGCTCTCACTACTGTCTATGGGCTAAAGCTGCATATAGGGCTCTTTTAAGGATGCTTGCGTGCCGAGCTCTCCCCATCTTTCCCCTGGGGCCGAGGGTTCCAAGAGCAGGTCTCCCCTGAGGGCAGAGGGCGCCACCTCACCCTCCCCCTCTCTTCTCTATTCACTCCACTCTTAACGTGCCAGTCACTGTAGCAAAAGCAGAGGCAGCTGTATCCACCCAAATGCAGTTTATGTTCAAAAGAGACTTGAGTTCAGTCTATGGCTAACATTATGCAAGAAAAGTCCAGCTCAGAAGCCACTCCTCTTCAATTCCCTGCCCATCTAGGGTTCTTTCCAATCATGCTTTATCATCTCGGTCCCAGGCTGTTTTTCTTTCTTTTCTGAAACCACTAGCCATGAGAAGCAATGTCTGGAAAAAAGTTTCCTTCTGCCAAGAAAGGGTTAACAGTTCCTGGCTCCCGGCAGGGTCCCAGACTCGGCGCCTCTTTACACAGTGGGAACTTCTCCTCTCCCCTCCCCCTGCTCTTTCTTCACTGCTGCCTGCTGCCACCTCCAAAGTTCACCCCTCCATCCTGGATGGGGCTGGCCCAGCTCCAGTCTTGTCCACTCTCTTCCCCCCCGGGGCCCCAGCTTACTTCAGCCTGGCCGCGTGGTTCCCCTCAGCCCGGCCGCGTGGTTCCCCTCCCCCGCTCAGCCTAAAGCTGAGCAGGGGAGGAGGCAAAAAGGTGCTCCTCTCCTGAAAGTGGAGCCAGAAAAGAGGAAGTCCCTCTGGGAGGCCTTGCTTTTAACCCCTTGTGTCCTCGGCGGCATGTCCAACCCCTCAGTGGCCACTAAAAGTGCCAACATTCAAACCTGACCACTGATTGGTTTGACCACAGCCTCTTGAAAAAACTCACTTCCCCTCAAACCAAGACACCCATTTGGCAATATTTTCAAACCACACCTTCGTGTTTTCCCTGATTGATTCTCCCCCTAGGGCGCAATCCCATACCCCACCCCTGAAAGTTATTGATTGGTTCCTGATTTTTGTACCACACCTCTTTAAAAAGGCTCACATTCCTTTGTTCTCTGTCTTCTGTCACTGGTTCCCTTCGGACAATAAAAGTGCTCAGGAACTGCCAACGCTTAAGACCCCGCGTGGTCCTTTATCAGCCTTCTGTCGCCACCCCACTTCTTTTGGACCTTATCACAATCCACTCCACTGAGCTTGCCAGGGTTTAGGAGTTCGGGATTGTGATAGCTGGTGCCCCCAAACGTGGGGCTGACGGTCACTCTCTGACGTGCTCTGGTCAGGGCGACCTCCCGACCCATGGATTTACAAGGACTCTCTGCCTTGCCCCGGATTGCTGACCACCTCGGTGGAAGCAGGCTGGGTTTTACCAGCAGCGCTCCTGAGGGTGGTGATGGGATCTTCTCGGCAGCACAGAAGCCATTGCCGAGGGCTGGACGACTCCTGCCACCCTGCCTGCAGCCTCCTTCTCCCTCTCTGGCTTCTGTAAGTGTAAGAGGGAGTGTGTTTGTGTGGAGTGCGCGTGCGGAGCTGCAGGTCCTTTTATTCTGTTGTTTTTAGTTGGCTTTTGTGGCAAGATTCAGGGGATTTTTTGAGGGTGCAGTCATAATGTGAGAATGGGTGCTGCATGGTCTTGGCCCCTCAGCACGTGGTTTATATCCAAGTTGTGGGAATCCTCAAGGGGGGAGGGAGGAAGTTTTCTAAACATTTATTTAGACATTTTATTAAATGGCTTGTGAGGCATCACCCTCAGGTTTCCCCCTTGGACCTCTTCTCTCTGAGATTCTGGAGTGCTGTGGGCGTTTTGTTAACAGATTTAGTGGAGCAGGGTGAGGCTGAGGGAATCAGATTTTTGCCTTGTTTTGTTTTAGTTCACACCGTTTTAGCTAAGCAGAGGTTGGCGTCTCCCCAGTGTCCGGAGTTTGTCCCCAGTTCTCCTTGTCCCTCTACCTGAACCCCACTTTCCTCCTCTGGTCGGGAGCGCAGGGCTAGCATTGCTGCAAGGGGATCAAGCGAGAGTCTCCCCAACTCTGCATGCCCGCCCAGATCCCCGTGTCTCAGGGGGGCTGGCCACACTCCCAGGACACCGACCCGCAGCCCATTGACCCCAGTTTCTACCCCCAAAGTTGTGTGGTTCCAGACCCCAAGTTCGTCCCCCAGACCCTTGCATTATCCCCCTTCCCCTGCTCCCCTTCATTCGTTCCTAGTTTCTATCCGTTTTTCCTTGTGTTCCTCAGAGGCACAAAATGGTGCCTGTGGTTTTAATTTTTCTGCATCGTTGTCGTCTCAAAATGGCGGCGACTGTGCCACGTGGTCATCTCAAAATGGCAGCGACCGCATGGCCGACCCCCCCCCTTGTGCTTCTTCTTCTCAGAATTGCTTTCTCCCCTTGTCAAACTCCTTCCTCCAGCCAAAACTGGAGCCCAACCCATTCCTTTCTGATGCCCCGCCCTCTTATTTTTCTGACTCCACCCCTTTTTTTGGGAACTGCCCCTTGCTCCACCCATGTGTGTCCCCTCCCATGTTCCCACGGCAACACCACCCCTTTGGTGACATCATGCTGTGGCCACGCCCAGTCCCCTCCTACTTCTGGTTCCCACCATCCCAAACCCGGAAGTGGGGTTTTTGACACCCGGAATGGGGAACAAAACAACATTCTTACCGTTTTACCAGTGGTATACAGTGGCCAACGAGAGGCACTCCCTACATGGGAGCCTTTCTCCTTCCAGAATAAGAAAGAGCTTTGTAGATCTCAGAAAGAATTTGGGAGAGAGAGTGAGTTTTTCAAGGGTTTCTTGAAAGCCACCTTCTCCTCAAACACCCTGCTCCCACATGACTTAAAAGATTTATTTGCATGTCTCTTGTCAGCATCGGAGTACATGCTGTGGGAAGCTGGATGGAAGCGCCACCTTAAGGCACTCTGAACTGAGCTATTAAAAACCTCCGAACATGGCCTCGACAGCTTTGACCATCCCATCACTATGGAACACTTGTGCGGGGAAGGAGAGTGGGCAATCCCACTAGACCAAATCAGGGCTCTTTCAAAGGTTGTTTTACAAAAGATCAAGGATGCAGCAGACAAGGCATTTGACAGTTTGCCCACTGGCGACCCAGATCCTGGTTTTGCTTTTGTAAAGCAGGGAGACAATGAAAGCTTTCTGTCCTTTATAAATAGATTAAAAGCTCAAATGGAAAAGCAAATCACAGATGCCAGTTTGTTAAATCCCATGCTTTTAGAAATGGCTAAGGCAAATGCAAATAACATCTGTATACAAGTTATTCTAGGTCTCCCTGTGGATCCATCACCATCTCTGTCCACAATTATTGAAGTCTGCATGCAGAGAGCCCCTTTTCTGATGACCAACATAACTCCATCACCAGCACAACCAAGGACTGTGGCAGCTGTTAATCTCGCACAACAAGCGATCGCAGGCAGCACCGAGAAAGGACTTCAGTAACATTGTTTGCCTGCGTTGCGGGAAAAAAGGACATGTGGCCCGCTACTGCCGAGCGCCCTACCCCCAGGGACAGCAGCAACAGCAGGGGGGGCGAGTGACACCACACGCCAGCAACAAAAGAACTAAGGGACCAGTGCGGCCCTGCCGGGAGCGAGGACACAAATGGAGCAGGGTTGTTGAGGCCAGTGCCATACGGACTTACCAGACGTGACGATTTTCCACCAGAGATGACAACCCTCGTGTGAACCCCTCAACTGCGTTCCCTCCTGGTAACATTAACACCAGTTGTTTTTAATTCCAGGGACTGGATGCCTGTTCAGGTTCAACCATTGGAGGATCCACTGCATAACCAGCTCAGGCTTTGTAAGTACCTTGTTGTTGGAGACACGAAGTGCATGCCAGCTGAGATCGGAGTGGCACCCCTGACTATGCCAGGGAAGCATGACAACCACTACCTGATCTTGGTCAGTTGTGTCCATTCTTCCTATTTCCTACCTGCCAAAACAGCTGTGGAGCAAGCGATTCCTTTCCCGGAGACCATCTGTGTGGATGAAACAGCAGCAGAGGTTTACTGGACTGAGGTGGCAGGAGAAGATAAGCTTACTCTCACTTGCACAATCACCAATGGGGATGAGAGTGTGAATGTGAAGGGTGTGATGGACACTGGTGCATATGTTACGATCATCCCTGAAAAGGGATGGCCGTTGCATTGGGCGTTGCAACCTGCGAAAGGCAAGATCCAGGGTATAGGGGGTGTTCAATTGGCTTACATCTCCAAGGACATCGTACAAATTAAGGGGCCAGACGGTCAATTGGCAAGCATGAGACCATATGTTTCTAACTATAAGGTTACCCTATGGGGAAGGGATGCCATGTCTCAATGGGGAGTGAGATTACAGATCCCAAAAACCCCTCAGGATTTTAAATAGCGGTCGCTGATGAGCACCCTGCCCAGAAACTCAATTGGCATTCAGATCCACCCATCTGGGTAGATCAGTGGCCGTTGAACAAAGAAAAATTAGCGGCATTAAGCGAACTCGCTGAGGAGCAATTGGCTCAGGGACACACTGAGCCCACTTTCAGCCCTTGGAACTCTCCGGTCTTCATTATTAAGAAGCCGGGGAAGAACAAGTGGCAGCTCCTCCATGACCTTCGTGCAATTAATAATATCATTGAGGACATGGGACCCCTCCACCGCCTTCCCCGACGGTGCTTCACTAAAATTGGAATCTGGCTGTAACTGATATAAAAGATTGCTTTTTTAAAATTCCCTTAGACCCTGCCGACGCCCTGCAGTTTGCCTTCTCGGTTCCCACCCTCAACCAGGAAGCCCCAATGAGAAGATACCATTGGAAGGTTTTGCCTCAGGGAATGAAAAACTCCCCAACGATCTGCCAGTGATACCTTGCCTCGTTGCTGTCCCCACTGAGTGCCGAAGAAAAACATGCTGTGATCCTACATTACATGGATGATGTACTCATGTGCACTCCAATGGACAAGGACTTGCAGCATGTGCTTGACCAAGTGGTCAAGATTTTGACAACTGCAGGATTCGTTCTCCAAGAGGAGAAAGTTCAGAGGATGCCTCCTTGGAGGTATTTGGGTCTGGAGATTACTGCACATACCATTGCTCTGCAACAATTGGCAATTAACAATAATCCCAAGACTCTAGTGGATCTCCAGTCCCTGTGTGCGACTTTGAATTGGGTCAGGCCTAGGCTAGGGATCACCACCGAAGACCTAGCCCCCATTTTCAATCTATTGAAAGGGGGAGAGGAGCTCAGTTCTCCTAGGACGCTAAACCCAGAGGCAAGGACAGCATTGGAGAAGGTTGGTAATATGCTATCACAGAGACAGGCCCACAGGTACAAAGCAGAGCTTCCGTTTAAGTTCATTGTTCTGGGTGAGTTACCTCATTTATCTGGGTTGATATTTCAGTGGGACCAGGACCAGAGGGACCCGCTCTTGATTATAGAGTGGGTGTTCCTCAGTCACCATCGGACCAAAAACATCACCACACCACAGGAGCTGATGGCGAAGCTTGTCGAAAAAGGAAGAACCAGAATCCGAGAATTGGCCGGTTGTGACTTTGCGTGCATTCACCTTCCGATTGGCACTTCATTGGACAAGGTAAGTTCGCGCAAAATTACAAAGGACATGTTTTGAGTTCTTGCTTAAGAACCATGATTCATTGCAGATTGCACTGCAAGGCTACAGTGGACAAATTTCAGTCCACTCTCCTGCTCACAAATTGTTCAATGCAAATTTTAAATTGGTAATCAAAGATAAGAGGAGTCAGAAGCCTTTGAAAGCCTTGACTGTTTTTACAGATGCGTCCAGAGCGTCTCACAAGTGAGTGTTGACCTGGAAAGACCCTGAGACGCAGCAATGGAAGACAGATGTTGAACAAATTGAGGGTTCCCCTCAAATCGCTGAGTTGGCCGCAGCTGTCAGGGCATTTGAAAGGTATGAAGAACCCTTCAATTTAGTCACTGATTCAGCATACGTACCTGGAATGGTAGCCAGAGCAGAGAACGTGGTTCTTAAGGAGATTCCCAACCAGCATCTCTTTGACCTGCTCTCGCAATTAATTTATGCTGTCTCTCGGCAAGAGCACCCCTTTTTCGTGATGCACGTGAGGTCGCACACTGATTTGCAAGGATTTGTAGCGGAAGGGAGCCAAAAAGCTGATTCCCTTGCCGCTGGGACTGTTTCTCTTGCAAATGTGACTGATCTTTTCTGGCAAGCTTGTTTGAGCCATGACCTGCATCATCAGAATGCTCCCGCCTTGGCGCGGCAGTTCCATCTGCGAAGATGCCAGGCGAAGGCGATCGTGGCGACATCTCCCCAATGCCAGAAGCTGGCTCTCCCATCTCTAGGTGCAGGAGTGAACCCAAGAGGGTTGAGCAGCTGTGAGATCTGGCAAATGGATGTTACTCATTTTCCCCAATTCGGCCGGTTGAGATACATCCACATCTCTGTTGATACCTTCTCAGGTGCGGTTTATGTTCTCTGCAGGGGAAAAGGCTGAGCATGTAAAAAATCACCTGCTGCATGCCTTTGCCACTCTCGGAGTCCCTAGAGAAATCAAAACAGACAATTGCCCAGCATATACCTCCAAAGCTCTGAATGAATTCCTGCAGGAATGGAGAGTTGAGCACAAGTATGGCATCCCTCATTCCCCCACAGGTCAGGCCATTGTTGAGAGAACACATCAATCTCTCAAGCAGGTGCTTCTTAGGCAGTGGGAATGTGGTAAAGGCCTCATGCCCAGTGAAAGGGTGTGTAAGGCATTATTTACCATCAATTTTCTTAACTGCAGTTTTGAAAATCCATTTCCTCCAGCAGGTAAGCATTTTCGACCTGCAAATCCTGACAGCCGAGAGCGTCCACGAGTTTTGATAAAGGACCCGGAGAGCAGGCAAGTGGAGGAGCCGCACGAGTTGTTTTTGTGGGGGCGTGGATATGCTTGCGTATCCACCCCTCAAGGGCTGCGGTGGATCCCACAAAAGTGGGTGAAGTCATGTGTAACATGCCATCCAGTCCGTCCTCCGGACGGTGAGTCATGCCGGTGGAGGCCATATCTCAATGCTGGCCTGAGAGCCCATTCCAGTTCCCTGAATTTGTCCCTTTCAATTAATGTATTTGTTTTCTTTTCAGACGAAGAGACCACCCAAAACTACATCCCCGTAAAGCCCAGACAATTATTCTTCTGTGCATGATCGCCATCACCACAGCGTGGGTTGTTCCTCAACCCCGAAAGAATGTATGGGTCGCTTTGGCAGAAACCATGAAACAAAAGCACATCTGCCTCTCGACACCGTCAACTGAAAACCCCCTGTCAACCTGTCTGGTAGGAGTCCCAGTGGAAGTTCAAAAATTTCCCATTTTGTTGCTAAATCTGAAGAACAAAGTGGATCGATCTCCCAGAAAGGTGCACACCATCCACACTGATTTTAAGACCTGGCAAGTAGCAGTCCCAGTGAAACAACCTCTCATACTGTGGATTGAGTGGGTCAGAGCCCTTCCCAAATCTCACCAAGAACCCCAAGAATTTGAACTTTTAGGTTCATCCCTTGCTACCCACTGTGTTCATTTTGATGTGGAACCTCCATTTTATTTCACCCCTCATCACCTAAAACAATACAAGGAAATCTTTACTGCTACAAAATGGTGCACTTACTTAGCCTGTATCCCCTTTCCTTGTATACTCGATGACTACCCTCGCTCCCTTGATCCTGGTATGTTTTTAATTTGTGGAGATCAAGCTTTTGCTGGAATTCCCACTCGGCTTGTAGGAGGCCCTTGCACCTTCGGCCAGTTGAGCCTGTTTACACCCAACAATACCCAAATTGCTAATTGGTGAAATGCTTCACATCCCATTGGCAAATCCCAGAAAATTAACCCATTGAACAGACCAAAAGAAATATCAGAAGGTGCAATGAAGCAGTCCTGCAAAAGAAGAGATCTTAAGGATCTCAATGATACTTGTGATGCTGAGGTCATTCATTGGTCAAAAGCCCAGAGAGTTGCTGTTTCAGTTTTTCTTCCCTGGGTGGCTGCAGCAAAAGCTCTTGGAGAATTAGGTCACTTAGAATGCTGGGTTGTTAAGCAAGTCCAATTGACTTCAACTGCGCTCAGTGACCTCCTACAAGACAAACAAATAACCAGACAGGAGATCCTCCAGAATCGTGCAGCCACTGATTTTCTCCTGTTGTTACATAATCACGATTGCTCGGAATTTGAGGGACTCTGTTGTATGGATTTAACCACCAAAAAGAAAAGCATTCACTCCACAATCAAAGACATGCAAGGAATGATCTCTAAGATCAAACAGGAGACAGGAGACTGGGTTTCTCAGCTGTTCTCTGGGTGGGGAGCTTCTGGGTGGGTCACTTCAATTGTTCGCTCAGTTATCTGGATTTTTATCACGTCGTTTCTCATTATTTTTATGCTTGGCATGTTTAAAAGATGTTGTTTGTCCCAAGTGTTTAATACCCCTTCTGTTAATGCCCTTGATGTTGCTGTTGACCTTATAGCCCCTGACCCTGAGGAACATGAAAATAGGCTCCCTGACCAATGGTTTCATGACATTACCCCCAATCCGAATATCACCCAGAATCTCATTTCTAAAAAAGAAAAAAGGGGGAGATGTGATATCCCCTCAAAAATGGTTTATTCCCCCAAACCCCATCCATGGTTCAGCCCCCATGTCTGTCAAACCCAACTGTTATCCCACGCCCACCCCATGTCCATCATCCCAGACCCACCTCCCAGTTCTGGAATGTTCTCCCCAACTCTGTTCCCCATTTGGCAATAGGTTCAAACCACACCTTTGTGTTTTCCCTGATTGATTCTCCCCCTAGGGTGCAATCCAATACCCCACCCTTGAAAGTTATTGATTGGTTCCTGATTTTTGTACCACACCTCTTTAAAAAGGCTTGCATTCCTTTGTTCTCTGTCTTCTGTCATTGGTTCCCTTCGGACAATAAAGGTGCTCAGGAACTGCCAACGCTAAAGACCCCGCGTGGTCCTTTATCAGCCTTCTGTCGCCACCCCACTTTTTTGGACCTTATCACAATCCACTCCACCGAGCTTGCCAGGGTTTAGGAGTTCGGGATTGTGGTAATATACATGTGAAACACAATGTGATGTTTTGTGTCATGGAAATGAAGAAAATCCGTGTAATTGTAGTTGTGGAACACGGCCATGGGACAGTTATAAAGATGAGCTCTAATAAACAAGCGAGGAAAGCATGGAAGGAAGTTTTTGAATAAAGCTTTTGCTTGCAATTACCTCTTATAAGTCTCAAGCTATTCTGTGATAAGTGTCTTTTAATTATAACTTTAGAAGCTTGCTTTGTGTTAAAGAATTTTTGACTGTAGTTTTAGAATGTAAAAAGGCTTTTAGACAAAAGAAGGAAGTAAGAAGGAGGCAAAGGCCTTTCACAGAAGGTGGGAAAACATCCTGCACACGAAACAAGATTTCAGCTCACTGATTTATGGCTCCTGAAGAGGGAAACTAAAACCACTATCGAAAATTGATGGACCTGGAAAATAGAAACCCCTACATCTGGAAGCTGAACCCCACCATCTGGAAGACATATCCTGGATGTACATCCTGGAATAATGAAATGTCGAAATAGATCACAATAGCCTATAGAATTATAGAGAACCAACTATAGATTTATGACTGTTAAGTACTGAATTGTGACGTTAAAAACTAGAAATGGAAACTGCTGAGAAACCTGAGCCTGGCAGTTGAAACGTTTTACATGCTGCAGTCGGTGGAGAGGTCTAGGTACTCCGTGTTCGAGAACCTTCACGATCAGCTGCGAAGGGCATGGAGGACACGGCCTCGACTGTCGGGCCTCGGCTGGCTGCGCTGCTGGAGCTCTGCGGAGAGCTGATCCCGGACACTCTGTCTGCTGGGGCCACCTGAGCCAGTGGGGATCTTGTTTTCAATATTCTTCTTCTTCTTCTTTTTCTGTTGTATGTAAATATAGGATGTGTTATAATACACAGACTGCAAGGAGATTTCTTTGGTGCCCAGGGTGTGCACGGCGTAGGGGAAGAGGGGGGAAAGGGTGCTTGTGCTCAGCAAGCTGCCTGGGTGTGCAGTCTTGCAGGGAAAATGGCCAGAAGCCCCTGGGCCTGTGGTGGTTGTGCTGAAGCCTTTGCACTGGTGACAGAGCGGGTGGGCAGGGGCCAGAGCTGTGGGGATCCCTGCGAGACCGGTGCCTGGAGATGGCCACAAGCCCTGTGCCAGCCAGGAACCACCATCTGGCTCACCTCCACAAGGAACACCAGGGTGGGCAGATGGCAGCGTGGCTCCTGTGTGCTGAGCAGGCGGATCATGTAGCGAGCGATCCGGGAACTCAAGGGTATGGAGACACGGCACTTCTCCGAGGTGCCTCTTGATCGGGCTCCTCTGGAGCTCCTGTGGGGCTGCACCGCTGCTGCCGGCCAGGTTGGCCGGGCTGCGGAGGCCCTGACAGGACAAGGCAGTGGGAAGGCACGAGGAGGATGTGCGAGGGAGTGGGTGGCAGGGGGCTCCAAGGGGACAGGGGGCCCCTGAGGGGCTGGGCTGGTGGGTGGGAAGCCGTGAGGAATCGGGTGTCAGAGGCCATAAGCAGCCCCCAGGCAGCTGCTTTGTTCCTGGCACCCGGCTCCTCTGGCACTTTTCCAAGGCATTTCCCTTAGTAGGCATGTAACATTCCCCTGTAATCAGGCATGTAACACTGTCTCAGCCTTTCAGAGGTGTGCCCCCAGGAGATGTGGGACTGGGCGTGTCCCCGAGACTCAGGCCCCAGGCCTCTCAGCCTTAGGCCTTGAGCTGACTGCCTTGCTGTTGAGTCTTGTTCCTGCTGCGATGGGGGAGGCTGAGCTCTGTGGCTTTAGGAGAGGGAGTAAGAAGAGCAGGAGCTTTGAGCCCAAGCGAGGCCACAGAAAGGCCCTGTGGGCCAAGTGCATTCCTGGCATTCCAGGAGCAGGAATCCAGGAGAGTGCAGTGGGCACCTTCAGGGTGCCACAGGTGGCTTTGGCCTAGGCGGCCCCCATGTGTGCAGGGCTGGGTATTTGCTTTGCTGTCACTGGTCTTCTGCCATTGTTCTCCTTTGGCGGCCTGGAGAGAGGGGCAGCCCTCTAAGGAGGGCCAAAGCCCCATCTCCAAAACCTGCGGGGGGAAACGGAGCTCTCCCAGCCCTCAGCCCACGCTGTAAGCAGGGCAGAGCCTTTTCCCCCGCCCCGGCGGCTGTCTGCTGCTGGCCCTTGGCCAGCATGACCTGCTGTACTCACAGTGAGACACTGCAGGGATGGCAGGTGCCCCTTGGTTTGCCGACAAGACAGGAGGCTCGTGGAGGGAAAGGTGGGTGCCCCAAGTGATGCTGGAGGGACATGTGTGTCAGTGAGTGGATAGTAGGTTCCAAGAGCAGGTTGCAGGTGAAAGGATTGAGAGAGCTTTGTCTTTGCAAACAAAGTGTGGGTAAAGCTAGATACTGTGAGATGAAAGAAGCAAATGGGTGGGACCATCAGTTCCATAGGAAAAGAAAAAGAAGGGGCTATATGTTAGAAGGGGGTCTGTATTAGGCAGTTTGGGAAGTCTGTACCTCTCAAATTCGACACGGCTGGGGAAAGAGAGAGAGAAATGCAGCCAGGAAATTAGGACAAAAAGGAGGCCGCGTCTTTTAAAACTTTGAGACACTTCAGGGGAATGCCCCATGGTCTCTGCCTTTATTCAAAATAATGTAACAGGACTCTTCTGTCTCCTTTTTGGACATAAACCTCTGGTGTCTGGGGATTAATTTTCCTGATGGAAATGCCTCACGCATCCCTGAAGGGAAGGTGGATGGCCCGTGTGTCGCTGAGGTGTCATGAAGGTGTCTGAATGGCACGCAGGTGCCCTGCATGCCGCTGAGGGGATATGAGGGTCACTGAGAGGGAAGTGGGCGGCAGGTGCTCTGGATTGCACTGAGGTGACATGGGGCTCACCGAGGGCAGGCGGGTGTCTGTCGCGTCCCTCAGGGTACGTCGGGTGGCTGGAGGGCCGCTCGGGCCGCTCAGGGGCCGCGGGCATGCCCTGAGGGACACGGGAGGGGCGCGCGGGTCCCCGCCGCGCCGCCCTCGCCCGCTCTCCCCCACAGGGGGGCGTTTCCCGCCCAGGCGCGGGCGGCCCCGCCCCGCCGGTCCCCTCAGGGAACTCGAGGCGGGAACTCGAACCCGCCGAGGCCGCTGCTCTGGCCGAGGCGCCGGGCGGCCTTCCACAAGCGCTGCGGGAAGTGACCTGGGCCCGCCCTGCGCTCATACACGCCCAGGAGGGAGCATGTGTCGGGCCACTGAGGGCACGGCGTCTCCATGCTTTGCATCAGCGAAGCCGACTTCATTGAATGCACTGCTGCTTTATAGACCTTTCAAGCATGACTTAAAAACAACTTCTTGCTTAAACAATAACAACCGTAACAACCAGATCTATGTTTCTTAGTGACATTGCTTAACTATGGGCTAGCACCGATTGCACAGGCCCCTAGAGTCCTGCAGAGCAAGCACACCCTTCTCTCTTCCTCCTTCAGGGTCCTGCCTCCGCTTGCCAGGGCTTGTGGCCCTCTAGCACATCTACTTCTGTAATGAGTTCAGCAGTACTTTGAGTCCTGCTTCCTCGCTGTATTCCCACAAGGATGGGGCAGTATTGTCACAGGACTAGGGAATGTTTCACTTTTGGAGGGGTAAACCTGGAGTAACTTAGAGGAAGAGAACTTCAGAGCACAGGAATGCTGGAATTGCCTGGTGTCACCTGTAGAGCACAGAATGAACATTTCGGGGTTAAAGTTGACGTAATCACTGGACTGGGAGAAAAATGGAACCTGAGGTAATCTGTGGAGTACATGCAGTGGCCATTTTGGCAGATAAATTGGAGGTTATCTGTAAGGGACAAAATTACTTTTGAGGAAACATTTGAGGTAATTTCTAGAGGAGACATAGGGATAATCTTGTGACAGAACCTGAGGTAAATTTGAGGAGAAAGAAGGAACATTTTGGGAGTAAAATCTCAGGTTATGTGACTTCCCACGACCTATCCCGTCCCTCAGCAGGTGGGCCTTGCCCTCCCTGTCCAGCCCGGGCACCTCGGTTGTGTCCCCACCCTCCTGCTGAGGCCTGGCCCCAATGGCTTCTGCTGCAGGCCACGGAGTTGCTTTGGGGAAGCACCAGAGCAGATGGGTGTCAAGGCAGCTGCCTGGGGGCTGCTTATGGCCTCTGACACCCGATTCCTCACGGCTTCCCACCCACCAGCCCAGCCCCTCAGGGGCCCCCTGTCCCCTTGGAGCCTCCTGCCACCCACCCCCTCGCACATCCTCCTCGTGCCTTCCCACTGCCTTGTCCTGTCAGGGCCTCCGCAGCCCGGCCAACCTGGCCGGCAGCAGCGGTGCAGCCCCACAGGAGCTCCAGAGGAGGCACCTCGGAGCCCTCAGCAATCCAGCCAGCAACACACGGGCCGGAGGACACAGATGGCGGTTCCTGGCTGGCACAGGACTTGTGGCCACCTCCAGGCACCGGTCTCGCAGGGATCCCCACAGCTCTGGCCCCTGCCCACCCGCTCTGTCACCAGTGCAAAGGCTTCAGCACAACCACCAAAGGCCAGGGGGCTTCTGGCCATTTTCCCTGCAAGACTGCACGCCCGGGCAGCTTGCTGAGCACAAGCACCCTTTCCCCCCTCTTCCCCTACGCCGTGCACACCCTGGGCACCAAAGAAATCTCCTTGCAGTCTGTGTATTATAACACATCCTATATTTACATACAACAGAAAAAGAAGAAGAAGAAGAATATTGAAAACAAGATCCCCACTGGCTCAGGTGGCCCCAGCAGACAGAGTGTCCGGGATCAGCTCTCCGCAGAGCTCCAGCAGCGCAGCCAGCCGAGGCCCGACAGTCGAGGCCGTGTCCTCCATGCCCTTCGCAGCTGATCGTGAAGGTTCTCGAACACGGAGTACCTAGACCTCTCCACCGACTGCAGCATGTAAAACGTTTCAACTGCCAGGCTGCTGATGGCAAGGCTGACGTCACTGGCCATGCCTTCAAGGGCTGCAAGAGAGGAACAGAGCCACGGTCAGTTCCTGGAGCTGAAGCCCGAGGACAGTCCTCTGCCAGGGCCATCCCAGCCTGCTTTTGCCATGGGCCAGGAGAGAGCAGGGACCAACAGGATCAGCCCAAAGCTGCTGGCCGCAAAATCCCAAGTGTCCCTGAAAACCTCTGCGTGCTCTGCCCACGCCATCCCTCGGCCGCACAGGGAGCAGAGCCCTCCGTAGCCGGGCCAGGGCTTGCAGATCCCGCCGCCCGTCCTCGCTGACAGCCCGCTTCCCCCACTCACCTTTGTAGATGAGCTGGAGCTGTTCCTGCTGCCTCCTCAGGCTCTGCCCGGCCATCCCTGGGAACACAGAGCCTGTCACGACCCCAGCGGCACAGCAGCCTGCCAGCTGCGCTGCCAGCCCTGCGGCCACACGGCGTCCTGCCCCGGCAGGGCTCTGCCCGAGCCCTTGCCGCTCCCTGCTGCCCAAGGGCGGGCACGGCTGCCAGAGGGCGGCAGCAGACCCGCGGGCAGGCGGGGCTCCAGAGCGCCGGGCCCGGCTGCCGCTGCCGGGGCAGGAGCCGGGGCCGGGGCGGAGCCGCGGCGGGCCGGGGAGGGAGCCCGGGCTCGTGGCTCAAAACTGCACCTGTCTGCTTCCAGTGCTTTGCTACTCCTTCAGGCTGCTGGCACGATAATCAGAGAAAGAAAACAGCTTCTCCTTCCAGAGTTATCCCTATTGTTAGAAATGAGAGGCTTGACATGGCCAGTATATCAAGCATCAATTCTATTTAATTATTAATTAATTAGCATGGTAAAGTGTGAGCAAAGGCAGCGCTTTTACCCTACAGTGGTAGGGGTTTTCCCTTCCGACTGCACACCGACTGCTGGACTTGCTGGTATTTTATTTGCTATATTCATATACTTTCTCAGCAGTTTCCATTTCTACTTTTTATCGTCACAATTCAATGCTTAACAGTCATAAATCCATAGTTGGTCCTGTATAATTCTATAGGCTATTGTGATCTATTTCGATATTTCAGTATTCCAGGATGTACATCCAGGATATGTCTCCCAGATGGTGGGGTCCAGCGGAAGTTTCTGTTTTCCAGGTCCATCAATTTTCGATAGTGATTTTCAGTTTCCCTCTTCAAGAGCCATAAATCAGTGAGCTGAAATCTTGTTTCGTGTGCAGGATGTTTTCCCACCTTCTGTGAAAGGCCTGGGCCCCCCTTCTTACTTCCTTCTTTTGTCTAAAAGCCTTTTTACATTCTACAGTCAAAAATTCTTTAACACAAAGCAAGCTTCTAAAGCTATAATTAAAAGACACTTATCACAGAATAGCTTGAGACTTATAAGAGGTAATTGCAAGCAAAAGCTTTATTCAAAAACTTCCTTCCATGCTTTCCTCGCTTGTTTATTAGAACTCATCTTTATAACTGTCCCATGGCCGTGTTCCACAACTACAATTACACGGGTTTTCTTCATTTCCCTGACACGAAACATAACTTTGTATTTCACACTATCCTCTGCACTTTGCCGCTTGCCTCCCTGCGTCCCTGCTTCGGTTCACTGAGACCTCCAAATTTGTGGCCGTCCACTGCTGTGCTCAGCAGGGATGCACTTGTGTTTGGGCGTGAACTGCCACAAACAGACACGCAGAACTGCAGCGTAGAATAGCAGAGGCTGGGCAGATTCTTGCTTTTCCAGAATGCAAGAAAGTCAGAAAAGCACAAGGAACCTTCACAGTCTCTGTACCAACTAATTGTGCTGGGAACCTCAGCAGCTGATGGTGTTCTGGTGCTACTGCTAATCACTTCTATGGAAAAAACCCCATCATTCCAGGAAGAAGCAACATCATGTGACAGATACCAAGTGTTGCCAGCAGTAGCTCCAGGTGCTCCTGCCAACAGTCCCTGTAGGAGGGAGCACAGCCCCCAAGGCACGCTGGCTTTGTCTGCCTCTGGCAGAGAAGCTCCCCGGGGCACAGGTCTCTGGGGCAGGAGAGGACACCGGCGCTGCCAGGGCTCAGGGGCTGGCAGGTCTGCCTGGGTGGGGACTCTGCCACACCTGCTGATTTCAGTACTCCCTGGGCCCCAGGGCTCAGAGCAGCATTCGTGCCCTGGCCCACACGTTCCTCGTCTGTGTGACACCTGCAGGTTTAGGATGTCCTCCAGCCGGGACGTGTCCCAAGGGGGCCCTGCCAGCTTCTGTGGAATGCCCTGTGCCCTTCCCGCTGCGGCTGCGTTGGCAGCCCTGGGGGCTCCTTCTGCTGCCCTGAGCCCACAGAGCAGGGCAGCGTTTGCTGATGGTTTGAGCTGTTCCTAAAGATCCTTGGGTTGGATTGTCTTAGACACTTAGGGGGAGGGATTCCTTCCAACCTGGGCCACTTGGGGTGGGCTGGGCTGTGGCCCCAGGGCAGGTGGGTGGGGCCGTGGCCCCTAGGGCAGGTGGCAGAGTGTGCAAGGGCCCTTTGTGACACGGTGCAGCACGGTCACGTTGGATGAACAGGACAGGGTGTCACATGGGCCCTTTGTGACGTGTGTTGACACAGGTGCTGGCGGTGACGCAGCCACACCACAGTGCTCGGAGCACGCGACGGGACAGGACGGGATCGAGCGGTGTTGTGAGGAGCCCCCCACAGCACACTCGTTTGTGTCTGACCCGGAGCTTTTCCGAAGCATTATTCCTGCAGTTGACCTCGAAGCCAGACCACAGCACTTGGTGACTTGTGCCCTTTCCGAGGCTTCTCTTTCTGCAGGTGCCCTTGAGGGCAGACCGTGGGAATTGGTGCCCCAGGGCTTTCCTGAGGCATCTCCCATCCTTGCCGCTGGTGCCCTCGAGGGCCCAATCCTTGAGGAGGAGTCTCCTGTCCTTGTGGCAGGAGCCCTCGAGACCAGAGTGCAGGACTCGCTGTCCTGTACTCTTCCCAGCACTTCAGTCTTGCAGCTGCCTTCCGGGCACGACTGCAGGACTTGCTGACTTGGAGGTTTTCCGAGGCATCTCTCCTGCAAGCAGCTGTAAATCCAGTGGCTGGCATGGAGCGTAGACCCCCGAGAGTGCCCAAGCTGGCCTGGTTGGAGGGGGAGGAGGAAGAAGGAGCCCCAGCTGGAGCTGCCCCAACATATGAGACTGAAGAGGTGGAGCAGTTCCAGCCACTGCAGGAGGGTGAGTGGCAGAGCTGGGCCACAGGACTGGTGCCTGCAGCCAGCTTGGCCCCATTCCATCCCATCCGCTGGGGACATAGCCCTGGACAGGACGGAAGAGGCGCCAAGGCTGAACCCCGCAGCGGCCGTCCTCCATCCCCTGGGGCATCCCGGGGCTGTCCCTGCTTGGGGAACGCAGGGCTGGGCTCTCTTCTCCAGCCTCTCCCGCAGCCCCTCAGCCCTGGCTGCGCTCGCTCTTTGCCAGGTGCAGCCGTGGACCGGACACAAAGGCAGCAGCCCACCCGTGGCCTCTTCCGCACAACATCGCAGGTACCTGCAGCCAGCCCCACCTGGGTTGGGGCTGCTGTCACTGCTCAGCGGAGCACCATGCTTCAAGCACTCCATGGAACATCCCTGGCTTCTCTGCCCTTCTGCTACAGCTGGTTTACAAATTCATCAAGAGAATTCGTGAGGAAGAGACCAGTGCCATGCGCACCGGGGTCAGAGGATACTCACACCACTTCAAAACCAAGACCAGTGCTGCCCTGCTGGATATGCTTGTGGAGGAGGGCTTTTCCACTCCAAAGCAAGTAAGCAGCCTGTGACCAGGGTTTGATCCTCCCAGGAACTGCTTGGCCTCCCAAGCCATGCCTGCTGGTCCTTGAGAGGCTTTGAGGCCCTCACAGTGTGGTGGAAAGCGAAGCACTTCTCTGGACAAGTTGGGCACATCTCTCCCTCTGGCAGCTTTCCAAGTCTCTCTGTGCCTTATCCAGGTGCCTGCCTTGGTGAGGTACATCCACCAGTGGCTCACGGCCAATGAGTACTCTGAGCACACGCTCTTCAGGGCCCTGTTGGATCTCACCGATGCACAGCCCGCTGATGTGGTGATGACTCTCCTGCGTGCGGCCCCAGCATGTGACAGGTATGAGGCCCACCTGCCCAGAGGGCTCAGGGCTCCCCAGCCCTGGACCCTGGACAGCCGGTCCCAGGTGTCTGACCAAAGGGGAATTCCACGGCCCTCTGGCTGCTCCCTTTTCCAGCCCTGGCACGTCAGGCCCCGAGCCTGCTGCCATGTCCCCTCCCCGCCCCTCAGGTCCTGTCCCCACAGGGCTGGCCTGTCTGGGTGCTCCTGGTGAGGGGCAGCGGGCAGAGGCAGAGCTGGCTGCCAGCTCAGCTCCCTGCTGCTGCCCAGGCCATAGAGCTGTGTCCGAGAGCCCCCTGAGACAGAGCTCTGACCCCACAGAGCTGCTATGTCCATGTGGAAGACCATCATGTGCTCGCCCAGGACTGCAGAGCGTGTGCAGCTGGAACTCCTCAGTGTGCTGCAGAATTGGCCAAAGCACAGCACGTGCACCTCTGATGGGGACAAAAGGGGTGTCTTTACCCTGGCTGTGAGTTTCTGGAACTGGCCTTTGCTCACCGCAAGGCTGCCTCTCCACTCTCCTTCCCCCACTGCATCTCCCTGCCTCAGGCGCTGGGATGAAACCTGGCCGAGGGGCAGCTTCAGGGGCACCAGGCCTGGTGCTCCCCCTGCGTCTCCCCTGGGCCTTTCCATGCACCGCTCGGGGCCTGCCACAGGGACACACAGGCACCGAACGCTGTCTCGGGATGCTCTGTCCTTTGCAGGCAACTGTGGTGATGCGGAAGATCCTCCGGATGCCCTGCGTCCCACACATGGTGACAGTGTATTTCCCGCGCCTCTTTGTGCATCTGCTCTTCCAAGTGTTCTTCAGCACTTTGGATACACCAGAGGAGGTTGATACCTTCTGGAAGGCATGCCAGGAGCCACACAGCCTTGCCACTAGCCCCAAGAGGTGCTCCATCCCAGTCCGCCTGTGCCTGCCACATCCCCAGGGCAGGATCCAGGGCTCCCAGCGTGACCTGGGCTTTGCTCTGCACACAGGTTTGCACTGCAGACCCTGAAGTCGCTGCTCTGCCAAATGCATCATGAGAATGTGGTGGTGTCAATGGAACGCAAGCACGGCTGGGATACACTGCTCTGTGCAGAGACCCACCACTATGCTGTGGGCCTGCTGGCCAGGTGAGACCCCCTTCTCCCCAGTGCCTCTGCCATTTGTGCCCTGTGCCTGCGGTGCCCCACACAGTCCCCGTGGTTGTGGGCCAGATGGCCTTGTCACTGAGGGTGTGCCAGAAAGACTGGAGATTCTGGGAGACGAGGATGCTCAGGAGCACCTCCCAAATGGCTCGGGTCCCCCTGTCAGGACGGTGGTGAAAGACCAGACCTCTGTGAGTCAGTCCTGGGAGAGGTTTGTCCCTCTAGCTCACAGTCTTGGTTGCTTTTTCTCCCGCCAGGGAGATGTCCCGTGTCTCCATACCCTTGAGTTCCCGGATCGCTCGCTACATGCTCCGCCTGCTCAGCACACAGGAGCCACGCTGCCATCTGCCCACCCTGGCGTTCCTTGTGGAGGTGAGCCTGAAGGCCAGCGCTGCCTCACTGAGCTGCCTCCCAGCTCTCTGCCTTCTGGTAGCCGCAGCTGCCTGGCACGGTGCCCATGCCCTGTGCTGGTGCCTGGGCCTGGCCCTGTGCGGGTCTGAGCTCCTGGCAGCCAGGCCCCCTGCTGCGTTTCAGGTTCTAGGTTACCTGAACCTGAGTGAACGCGGTCGTAAAACAGTCCTGAAAATCCTGTCGAGGCACCTGCGGAGCGAGAGCAGGGAGAGGCGTCACCTGGCGCTCAGAGCGCTCCTTGTGCTCGCTGACGATCCCTCAGCGGTGAGAAGGGAGCAGCGGCTGAAGCCGTGCGGGCAGCGTGGGGCTGGGGAACGCTGGGGTCTCTTGGGCTGGGCTGGGCTTGGGGTGCTGAGGCAGCTGCTCCCAGCTCTCCTGCCTCCCGCTTCAGCTGCCCGAGTGCTTCAGGACAGGCCTTTGGCACCCTGTGCCCTATAGCACCAGGGTGGCGTTTCACAGACTTATTCCACACAGACTGAAAAGATGTGGAGCATGACTGAAAGTCTTGTGGGACTCCTGTGGGACCCAGATGAAGAAATAGTCCAAACGACAGTCATGCTACTCAGCTTTATAGTCTTGGACAAGGACATACCCAGACCCATGGCCCTGCCGCTGGTTGAGGCGCTCGTGCCGCTCTTCGACCACGTAAGGCTCTGTGCCCCCAGCCACGGCCACTGGGTGCTGCCCAGTCACTCGGTGCCACGTGGATTTGCAGGCCGGCACCCCAGATGAGCCCTGAGCAGCCAAGACTGAGGTCCTTTTTTTCCTCCTTTCATACAGCATAACAGCCAGGTGCAGTTGCTGGCCATACTGCTCTTCCGAACACTGGTGACTGTTCCAGTGGAAAAGGAAAAAAAGGCCCTGAAGACACACGTGCGCCAGAGCCTGCTTCCACTGCTCTTCCACTGCCATGACGAGAACAAGCCCGTGGCAAAGGTGAGGACTCGTGGGCTGCTGGTGCATCCCCCTGGGAGGGGGCTCAGCTGGCGCCTTGCAGGCTGCAGCCTCCTCCAGGCGTTGGCACAGGGCTGTGGTGCCATCTGCGCGTCTCTGCTGCTCTCCAGGCTTCTTGGGAAACGCTGCTTTGTGCGGCCAAGTTCCTGAAGAGGAAGGAGCTCGAACAACTGGTGAGGAAGAAGAAGCTGGGCAAGTTCAGCAAGTGCCTGGTAAGGACGGCCTGGAAGCCGCAACCTCAGCCGAGAGAAGCCCTCTGAGCGTGGTGCTCAGTGTGTGGAGCTGGCAGCTGTGGCCCCTGCCCAGCGCTGCACCCAGGGACGCCAGCCTGCGCCACACACGCCGCTCCCTTCCCTGGGCTGCGCGGGATCTTCACCGGGCTCCTGTGGCCCCGAGCCGGGTGCCGATGGAGACAGCTGGCCCAGCGGGGCTGGGGGGGCGAGGCGACACCGCGGCTCCCCGAGTAGCAGCCGGCCCTCTGCCCTCTCCAGAGCCCGGCGCCAGTGCCTGCTGGCCGGGCCTCAGAGCTGTGCGGGCAGGGGAGGCCGGGGCTGGGGGCAGGGAGAGCCCGGCTGAGGGGCCGAGCCCGCGCCAACCCTTTCCTCCTGCCGCTCTCTCCAGCTGGCCGAAGACAGGAGGCGAGCGGTCGAGCACCTGCACCAGGCCCTGGCGTACCTGGAGAGCCCACAGCAGCCCCTGCGAGCGGTGGCCGTCAGATTCATGGGTGAGCCACGAGCCCGGGCTCCCTCCCCGGCCCGCCGCGGCTCCGCCCCGGCCCCGGCTCCTGCCCCGGCAGCGGCAGCCGGGCCCGGCGCTCTGGAGCCCCGCCTGCCCGCGGGTCTGCTGCCGCCCTCTGGCAGCCGTGCCCGCCCTTGGGCAGCAGGGAGCGGCAAGGGCTCGGGCAGAGCCCTGCCGGGGCAGGACGCCGTGTGGCCGCAGGGCTGGCAGCGCAGCTGGCAGGCTGCTGTGCCGCTGGGGTCGTGACAGGCTCTGTGTTCCCAGGGATGGCCGGGCAGAGCCTGAGGAGGCAGCAGGAACAGCTCCAGCTCATCTACAAAGGTGAGTGGGGGAAGCGGGCTGTCAGCGAGGACGGGCGGCGGGATCTGCAAGCCCTGGCCCGGCTACGGAGGGCTCTGCTCCCTGTGCGGCCGAGGGATGGCGTGGGCAGAGCACGCAGAGGTTTTCAGGGACACTTGGGATTTTGCGGCCAGCAGCTTTGGGCTGATCCTGTTGGTCCCTGCTCTCTCCTGGCCCATGGCAAAAGCAGGCTGGGATGGCCCTGGCAGAGGACTGTCCTCGGGCTTCAGCTCCAGGAACTGACCGTGGCTCTGTTCCTCTCTTGCAGCCCTTGAAGGCATGGCCAGTGACGTCAGCCTTGCCATCAGCAGCCTGGCAGTTGAAACGTTTTACATGCTGCAGTCGGTGGAGAGGTCTAGGTACTCCGTGTTCGAGAACCTTCACGATCAGCTGCGAAGGGCATGGAGGACACGGCCTCGACTGTCGGGCCTCGGCTGGCTGCGCTGCTGGAGCTCTGCGGAGAGCTGATCCCGGACACTCTGTCTGCTGGGGCCACCTGAGCCAGTGGGGATCTTGTTTTCAATATTCTTCTTCTTCTTCTTTTTCTGTTGTATGTAAATATAGGATGTGTTATAATACACAGACTGCAAGGAGATTTCTTTGGTGCCCAGGGTGTGCACGGCGTAGGGGAAGAGGGGGGAAAGGGTGCTTGTGCTCAGCAAGCTGCCCGGGCGTGCAGTCTTGCAGGGAAAATGGCCAGAAGCCCCCTGGCCTTTGGTGGTTGTGCTGAAGCCTTTGCACTGGTGACAGAGCGGGTGGGCAGGGGCCAGAGCTGTGGGGATCCCTGCGAGACCGGTGCCTGGAGGTGGCCACAAGCCCTGTGCCAGCCAGGAACCGCCATCTGTGTCCTCCGGCCCGTGTGTTGCTGGCTGGATTGCTGAGGGCTCCGAGGTGCCTCCTCTGGAGCTCCTGTGGGGCTGCACCGCTGCTGCCGGCCAGGTTGGCCGGGCTGCGGAGGCCCTGACAGGACAAGGCAGTGGGAAGGCACGAGGAGGATGTGCGAGGGGGTGGGTGGCAGGAGGCTCCAAGGGGACAGGGGGCCCCTGAGGGGCTGGGCTGGTGGGTGGGAAGCCGTGAGGAATTGGGTGTCAGAGGCCATAAGCAGCCCCCAGGCAGCTGCCTTGACACCCATCTGCTCTGGTGCTTCCCCAAAGCAACTCCGTGGCCTGCAGCAGAAGCCATTGGGGCCAGGCCTCAGCAGGAGGGTGGGGACACAACCGAGGTGCCCGGGCTGGACAGGGAGGGCAAGGCCCACCTGCTGAGGGACGGGATAGGTCGTGGGAAGTCACATAACCTGAGATTTTACTCCCAAAATGTTCCTTCTTTCTCCTCAAATTTACCTCAGGTTCTGTCACAAGATTATCCCTATGTCTCCTCTAGAAATTACCTCAAATGTTTCCTCAAAAGTAATTTTGTCCCTTACAGATAACCTCCAATTTATCTGCCAAAATGGCCACTGCATGTACTCCACAGATTACCTCAGGTTCCATTTTTCTCCCAGTCCAGTGATTACGTCAACTTTAACCCCGAAATGTTCATTCTGTGCTCTACAGGTGACACCAGGCAATTCCAGCATTCCTGTGCTCTGAAGTTCTCTTCCTCTAAGTTACTCCAGGTTTACCCCTCCAAAAGTGAAACATTCCCTAGTCCTGTGACAATACTGCCCCATCCTTGTGGGAATACAGCGAGGAAGCAGGACTCAAAGTACTGCTGAACTCATTACAGAAGTAGATGTGCTAGAGGGCCACAAGCCCTGGCAAGCGGAGGCAGGACCCTGAAGGAGGAAGAGAGAAGGGTGTGCTTGCTCTGCAGGACTCTAGGGGCCTGTGCAATCGGTGCTAGCCCATAGTTAAGCAATGTCACTAAGAAACATAGATCTGGTTGTTACGGTTGTTATTGTTTAAGCAAGAAGTTGTTTTTAAGTCATGCTTGAAAGGTCTATAAAGCAGCAGTGCATTCAATGAAGTCGGCTTCGCTGATGCAAAGCATGGAGACGCCGTGCCCTCAGTGGCCCGACACATGCTCCCTCCTGGGCGTGTATGAGCGCAGGGCGGGCCCAGGTCACTTCCCGCAGCGCTTGTGGAAGGCCGCCCGGCGCCTCGGCCAGAGCAGCGGCCTCGGCGGGTTCGAGTTCCCGCCTCGAGTTCCCTGAGGGGACCGGCGGGGCGGGGCCGCCCGCGCCTGGGCGGGAAACGCCCCCCTGTGGGGGAGAGCGGGCGAGGGCGGCGCGGCGGGGACCCGCGCGCCCCTCCCATGTCCCTCAGGGCATGCCCGCGGCCCCTGAGCGGCCCGAGCGGCCCTCCAGCCACCCGACGTACCCTGAGGGACGCGACAGACACCCGCCTGCCCTCGGTGAGCCCCATGTCACCTCAGTGCAATCCAGAGCACCTGCCGCCCACTTCCCTCTCAGTGACCCTCATATCCCCTCAGTGGCATGCAGGGCACCTGCGTGCCATTCAGACACCTACATGACACCTCAGCGACACACGGGCCATCCACCTTCCCTTCAGGGATGCGTGAGGCATTTCCATCAGGAAAATTAATCCCCAGACACCAGAGGTTTATGTCCAAAAAGGAGACAGAAGAGTCCTGTTACATTATTTTGAATAAAGGCAGAGACCATGGGGCATTCCCCTGAAGTGTCTCAAAGTTTTAAAAGACGCGGCCTCCTTTTTGTCCTAATTTCCTGGCTGCATTTCTCTCTCTCTTTCCCCAGCCGTGTCGAATTTGAGAGGTACAGACTTCCCAAACTGCCTAATACAGACCCCCTTCTAACATATAGCCCCTTCTTTTTCTTTTCCTATGGAACTGATGGTCCCACCCATTTGCTTCTTTCATCTCACAGTATCTAGCTTTACCCACACTTTGTTTGCAAAGACAAAGCTCTCTCAATCCTTTCACCTGCAACCTGCTCTTGGAACCTACTATCCACTCACTGACACACATGTCCCTCCAGCATCACTTGGGGCACCCACCTTTCCCTCCACGAGCCTCCTGTCTTGTCGGCAAACCAAGGGGCACCTGCCATCCCTGCAGTGTCTCACTGTGAGTACAGCAGGTCATGCTGGCCAAGGGCCAGCAGCAGACAGCCGCCGGGGCGGGGGAAAAGGCTCTGCCCTGCTTACAGCGTGGGCTGAGGGCTGGGAGAGCTCCGTTTCCCCCCGCAGGTTTTGGAGATGGGGCTTTGGCCCTCCTTACAGGGCTGCCCCTCTCTCCAGGCCGCCAAAGGAGAACAATGGCAGAAGACCAGTGACAGCAAAGCAAATACCCAGCCCTGCACACATGGGGGCCGCCTAGGCCAAAGCCACCTGTGGCACCCTGAAGGTGCCCACTGCACTCTCCTGGATTCCTGCTCCTGGAATGCCAGGAATGCACTTGGCCCACAGGGCCTTTCTGTGGCCTCGCTTGGGCTCAAAGCTCCTGCTCTTCTTACTCCCTCTCCTAAAGCCACAGAGCTCAGCCTCCCCCATCGCAGCAGGAACAAGACTCAACAGCAAGGCAGTCAGCTCAAGGCCTAAGGCTGAGAGGCCTGGGGCCTGAGTCTCGGGGACACGCCCAGTCCCACATCTCCTGGGGGCACACCTCTGAAAGGCTGAGACAGTGTTACATGCCTGATTACAGGGGAATGTTACATGCCTACTAAGGGAAATGCCTTGGAAAAGTGCCAGAGGAGCCGGGTGCCAGGAACAAAGCAGCTGCCTGGGGGCTGCTTATGGCCTCTGACACCCAATTCCTCACGGCTTCCCACCCACCAGCCCAGCCCCTCAGGGGCCCCCTGTCCCCTTGGAGCCCCCTGCCACCCACTCCCTCGCACATCCTCCTCGTGCCTTCCCACTGCCTTGTCCTGTCAGGGCCTCCGCAGCCCGGCCAACCTGGCCGGCAGCAGCGGTGCAGCCCCACAGGAGCTCCAGAGGAGCCCGATCAAGAGGCACCTCGGAGAAGTGCCGTGTCTCCATACCCTTGAGTTCCCGGATCGCTCGCTACATGCTCCGCCTGCTCAGCACACAGGAGCCACGCTGCCATCTGCCCACCCTGGTGTTCCTTGTGGAGGTGAGCCAGATGGTGGTTCCTGGCTGGCACAGGGCTTGTGGCCACCTCCAGGCACCGGTCTCGCAGGGATCCCCACAGCTCTGGCCCCTGCCCACCCGCTCTGTCACCAGTGCAAAGGCTTCAGCACAACCACCAAAGGCCAGGGGGCTTCTGGCCATTTTCCCTGCAAGACTGCACGCCCGGGCAGCTTGCTGAGCACAAGCACCCTTTCCCCCCTCTTCCCCTACGCCGTGCACACCCTGGGCACCAAAGAAATCTCCTTGCAGTCTGTGTATTATAACACATCCTATATTTACATACAACAGAAAAAGAAGAAGAAGAAGAATATTGAAAACAAGATCCCCACTGGCTCAGGTGGCCCCAGCAGACAGAGTGTCCGGGATCAGCTCTCCGCAGAGCTCCAGCAGCGCAACCAGCCGAGGCCCGACAGTCGAGGCCGTGTCCTCCATGCCCTTCGCAGCTGATCGTGAAGGTTCTCGAACACGGAGTACCTAGACCTCTCCACCGACTGCAGCATGTAAAACGTTTCAACTGCCAGGCTGCTGATGGCAAGGCTGACGTCACTGGCCATGCCTTCAAGGGCTGCAAGAGAGGAACAGAGCCACGGTCAGTTCCTGGAGCTGAAGCCCGAGGACAGTCCTCTGCCAGGGCCATCCCAGCCTGCTTTTGCCATGGGCCAGGAGAGAGCAGGGACCAACAGGATCAGCCCAAAGCTGCTGGCCGCAAAATCCCAAGTGTCCCTGAAAACCTCTGCGTGCTCTGCCCACGCCATCCCTCGGCCGCACAGGGAGCAGAGCCCTCCGTAGCCGGGCCAGGGCTTGCAGATCCCGCCGCCCGTCCTCGCTGACAGCCCGCTTCCCCCACTCACCTTTGTAGATGAGCTGGAGCTGTTCCTGCTGCCTCCTCAGGCTCTGCCCGGCCATCCCTGGGAACACAGAGCCTGTCACGACCCCAGCGGCACAGCAGCCTGCCAGCTGCGCTGCCAGCCCTGCGGCCACACGGCGTCCTGCCCCGGCAGGGCTCTGCCCGAGCCCTTGCCGCTCCCTGCTGCCCAAGGGCGGGCACGGCTGCCAGAGGGCGGCAGCAGACCCGCGGGCAGGCGGGGCTCCAGAGCGCCGGGCCCGGCTGCCGCTGCCGGGGCAGGAGCCGGGGCCGGGGCGGAGCCGCGGCGGGCCGGGGAGGGAGCCCGGGCTCGTGGCTCAAAACTGCACCTGTCTGCTTCCAGTGCTTTGCTACTCCTTCAGGCTGCTGGCACGATAATCAGAGAAAGAAAACAGCTTCTCCTTCCAGAGTTATCCCTATTGTTAGAAATGAGAGGCTTGACATGGCCAGTATATCAAGCATCAATTCTATTTAATTATTAATTAATTAGCATGGTAAAGTGTGAGCAAAGGCAGCGCTTTTACCCTACAGTGGTAGGGGTTTTCCCTTCCGACTGCACACCGACTGCTGGACTTGCTGGTATTTTATTTGCTATATTCATATACTTTCTCAGCAGTTTCCATTTCTACTTTTTATCGTCACAATTCAATGCTTAACAGTCATAAATCCATAGTTGGTCCTGTATAATTCTATAGGCTATTGTGATCTATTTCGATATTTCAGTATTCCAGGATGTACATCCAGGATATGTCTCCCAGATGGTGGGGTCCAGCGGAAGTTTCTGTTTTCCAGGTCCATCAATTTTCGATAGTGATTTTCAGTTTCCCTCTTCAAGAGCCATAAATCAGTGAGCTGAAATCTTGTTTCGTGTGCAGGATGTTTTCCCACCTTCTGTGAAAGGCCTGGGCCCCCCTTCTTACTTCCTTCTTTTGTCTAAAAGCCTTTTTACATTCTACAGTCAAAAATTCTTTAACACAAAGCAAGCTTCTAAAGTTATAATTAAAAGACACTTATCACAGAATAGCTTGAGACTTATAAGAGGTAATTGCAAGCAAAAGCTTTATTCAAAAACTTCCTTCCATGCTTTCCTCGCTTGTTTATTAGAACTCATCTTTATAACTGTCCCATGGCCGTGTTCCACAACTACAATTACACGGGTTTTCTTCATTTCCCTGACACGAAACATAACTTTGTATTTCACACTATCCTCTGCACTTTGCCGCTTGCCTCCCTGCGTCCCTGCTTCGGTTCACTGAGACCTCCAAATTTGTGGCCGTCCACTGCTGTGCTCAGCAGGGATGCACTTGTGTTTGGGCGTGAACTGCCACAAACAGACACGCAGAACTGCAGCGTAGAATAGCAGAGGCTGGGCAGATTCTTGCTTTTCCAGAATGCAAGAAAGTCAGAAAAGCACAAGGAACCTTCACAGTCTCTGTACCAACTAATTGTGCTGGGAACCTCAGCAGCTGATGGTGTTCTGGTGCTACTGCTAATCACTTCTATGGAAAAAACCCCATCATTCCAGGAAGAAGCAACATCATGTGACAGATACCAAGTGTTGCCAGCAGTAGCTCCAGGTGCTCCTGCCAACAGTCCCTGTAGGAGGGAGCACAGCCCCCAAGGCACGCTGGCTTTGTCTGCCTCTGGCAGAGAAGCTCCCCGGGGCACAGGTCTCTGGGGCAGGAGAGGACACCGGCGCTGCCAGGGCTCAGGGGCTGGCAGGTCTGCCTGGGTGGGGACTCTGCCACACCTGCTGATTTCAGTACTCCCTGGGCCCCAGGGCTCAGAGCAGCATTCGTGCCCTGGCCCACACGTTCCTCGTCTGTGTGACACCTGCAGGTTTAGGATGTCCTCCAGCCGGGACGTGTCCCAAGGGGGCCCTGCCAGCTTCTGTGGAATGCCCTGTGCCCTTCCCGCTGCGGCTGCGTTGGCAGCCCTGGGGGCTCCTTCTGCTGCCCTGAGCCCACAGAGCAGGGCAGCGTTTGCTGATGGTTTGAGCTGTTCCTAAAGATCCTTGGGTTGGATTGTCTTAGACACTTAGGGGGAGGGATTCCTTCCAACCTGGGCCACTTGGGGTGGGCTGGGCTGTGGCCCCAGGGCAGGTGGGTGGGGCCGTGGCCCCTAGGGCAGGTGGCAGAGTGTGCAAGGGCCCTTTGTGACACGGTGCAGCACGGTCACGTTGGATGAACAGGACAGGGTGTCACATGGGCCCTTTGTGACGTGTGTTGACACAGGTGCTGGCGGTGACGCAGCCACACCACAGTGCTCGGAGCACGCGACGGGACAGGACGGGATCGAGCGGTGTTGTGAGGAGCCCCCCACAGCACACTCGTTTGTGTCTGACCCGGAGCTTTTCCGAAGCATTATTCCTGCAGTTGACCTCGAAGCCAGACCACAGCACTTGGTGACTTGTGCCCTTTCCGAGGCTTCTCTTTCTGCAGGTGCCCTTGAGGGCAGACCGTGGGAATTGGTGCCCCAGGGCTTTCCTGAGGCATCTCCCATCCTTGCCGCTGGTGCCCTCGAGGGCCCAATCCTTGAGGAGGAGTCTCCTGTCCTTGTGGCAGGAGCCCTCGAGACCAGAGTGCAGGACTCGCTGTCCTGTACTCTTCCCAGCACTTCAGTCTTGCAGCTGCCTTCCGGGCACGACTGCAGGACTTGCTGACTCGGAGGTTTTCCGAGGCATCTCTCCTGCAAGCAGCTGTAAATCCAGTGGCTGGCATGGAGCGTAGACCCCCGAGAGTGCCCAAGCTGGCCTGGTTGGAGGGGGAGGAGGAAGAAGGAGCCCCAGCTGGAGCTGCCCCAACATATGAGACTGAAGAGGTGGAGCAGTTCCAGCCACCGCAGGAGGGTGAGTGGCAGAGCTGGGCCACAGGACTGGTGCCTGCAGCCAGCTTGGCCCCATTCCATCCCATCCGCTGGGGACATAGCCCTGGACAGGACGGAAGAGGCGCCAAGGCTGAACCCCGCAGCGGCCGTCCTCCATCCCCTGGGGCATCCCGGGGCTGTCCCTGCTTGGGGAACGCAGGGCTGGGCTCTCTTCTCCAGCCTCTCCCGCAGCCCCTCAGCCCTGGCTGCGCTCGCTCTTTGCCAGGTGCAGCCGTGGACCGGACACAAAGGCAGCAGCCCACCCGTGGCCTCTTCCGCACAACATCGCAGGTACCTGCAGCCAGCCCCACCTGGGTTGGGGCTGCTGTCACTGCTCAGCGGAGCACCATGCTTCAAGCACTCCATGGAACATCCCTGGCTTCTCTGCCCTTCTGCTACAGCTGGTTTACAAATTCATCAAGAGAATTCGTGAGGAAGAGACCAGTGCCATGCGCACCGGGGTCAGAGGATACTCACACCACTTCAAAACCAAGACCAGTGCTGCCCTGCTGGATATGCTTGTGGAGGAGGGCTTTTCCACTCCAAAGCAAGTAAGCAGCCTGTGACCAGGGTTTGATCCTCCCAGGAACTGCTTGGCCTCCCAAGCCATGCCTGCTGGTCCTTGAGAGGCTTTGAGGCCCTCACAGTGTGGTGGAAAGCGAAGCACTTCTCTGGACAAGTTGGGCACATCTCTCCCTCTGGCAGCTTTCCAAGTCTCTCTGTGCCTTATCCAGGTGCCTGCCTTGGTGAGGTACATCCACCAGTGGCTCACGGCCAATGAGTACTCTGAGCACACGCTCTTCAGGGCCCTGTTGGATCTCACCGATGCACAGCCCGCTGATGTGGTGATGACTCTCCTGCGTGCGGCCCCAGCATGTGACAGGTATGAGGCCCACCTGCCCAGAGGGCTCAGGGCTCCCCAGCCCTGGACCCTGGACAGCCGGTCCCAGGTGTCTGACCAAAGGGGAATTCCACGGCCCTCTGGCTGCTCCCTTTTCCAGCCCTGGCACGTCAGGCCCCGAGCCTGCTGCCATGTCCCCTCCCCGCCCCTCAGGTCCTGTCCCCACAGGGCTGGCCTGTCTGGGTGCTCCTGGTGAGGGGCAGCGGGCAGAGGCAGAGCTGGCTGCCAGCTCAGCTCCCTGCTGCTGCCCAGGCCATAGAGCTGTGTCCGAGAGCCCCCTGAGACAGAGCTCTGACCCCACAGAGCTGCTATGTCCATGTGGAAGACCATCATGTGCTCGCCCAGGACTGCAGAGCGTGTGCAGCTGGAACTCCTCAGTGTGCTGCAGAATTGGCCAAAGCACAGCACGTGCACCTCTGATGGGGACAAAAGGGGTGTCTTTACCCTGGCTGTGAGTTTCTGGAACTGGCCTTTGCTCACCGCAAGGCTGCCTCTCCACTCTCCTTCCCCCACTGCATCTCCCTGCCTCAGGCGCTGGGATGAAACCTGGCCGAGGGGCAGCTTCAGGGGCACCAGGCCTGGTGCTCCCCCTGCGTCTCCCCTGGGCCTTTCCATGCACCGCTCGGGGCCTGCCACAGGGACACACAGGCACCGAACGCTGTCTCGGGATGCTCTGTCCTTTGCAGGCAACTGTGGTGATGCGGAAGATCCTCCGGATGCCCTGCGTCCCACACATGGTGACAGTGTATTTCCCGCGCCTCTTTGTGCATCTGCTCTTCCAAGTGTTCTTCAGCACTTTGGATACACCAGAGGAGGTTGATACCTTCTGGAAGGCATGCCAGGAGCCACACAGCCTTGCCACTAGCCCCAAGAGGTGCTCCATCCCAGTCCGCCTGTGCCTGCCACATCCCCAGGGCAGGATCCAGGGCTCCCAGCGTGACCTGGGCTTTGCTCTGCACACAGGTTTGCACTGCAGACCCTGAAGTCGCTGCTCTGCCAAATGCATCATGAGAATGTGGTGGTGTCAATGGAACGCAAGCACGGCTGGGATACACTGCTCTGTGCAGAGACCCACCACTATGCTGTGGGCCTGCTGGCCAGGTGAGACCCCCTTCTCCCCAGTGCCTCTGCCATTTGTGCCCTGTGCCTGCGGTGCCCCACACAGTCCCCGTGGTTGTGGGCCAGATGGCCTTGTCACTGAGGGTGTGCCAGAAAGACTGGAGATTCTGGGAGACGAGGATGCTCAGGAGCACCTCCCAAATGGCTCGGGTCCCCCTGTCAGGACGGTGGTGAAAGACCAGACCTCTGTGAGTCAGTCCTGGGAGAGGTTTGTCCCTCTAGCTCACAGTCTTGGTTGCTTTTTCTCCCGCCAGGGAGATGTCCCGTGTCTCCATACCCTTGAGTTCCCGGATCGCTCGCTACATGCTCCGCCTGCTCAGCACACAGGAGCCACGCTGCCATCTGCCCACCCTGGCGTTCCTTGTGGAGGTGAGCCTGAAGGCCAGCGCTGCCTCACTGAGCTGCCTCCCAGCTCTCTGCCTTCTGGTAGCCGCAGCTGCCTGGCACGGTGCCCATGCCCTGTGCTGGTGCCTGGGCCTGGCCCTGTGCGGGTCTGAGCTCCTGGCAGCCAGGCCCCCTGCTGCGTTTCAGGTTCTAGGTTACCTGAACCTGAGTGAACGCGGTCGTAAAACAGTCCTGAAAATCCTGTCGAGGCACCTGCGGAGCGAGAGCAGGGAGAGGCGTCACCTGGCGCTCAGAGCGCTCCTTGTGCTCGCTGACGATCCCTCAGCGGTGAGAAGGGAGCAGCGGCTGAAGCCGTGCGGGCAGCGTGGGGCTGGGGAACGCTGGGGTCTCTTGGGCTGGGCTGGGCTTGGGGTGCTGAGGCAGCTGCTCCCAGCTCTCCTGCCTCCCGCTTCAGCTGCCCGAGTGCTTCAGGACAGGCCTTTGGCACCCTGTGCCCTATAGCACCAGGGTGGCGTTTCACAGACTTATTCCACACAGACTGAAAAGATGTGGAGCATGACTGAAAGTCTTGTGGGACTCCTGTGGGACCCAGATGAAGAAATAGTCCAAACGACAGTCATGCTACTCAGCTTTATAGTCTTGGACAAGGACATACCCAGACCCATGGCCCTGCCGCTGGTTGAGGCGCTCGTGCCGCTCTTCGACCACGTAAGGCTCTGTGCCCCCAGCCACGGCCACTGGGTGCTGCCCAGTCACTCGGTGCCACGTGGATTTGCAGGCCGGCACCCCAGATGAGCCCTGAGCAGCCAAGACTGAGGTCCTTTTTTTCCTCCTTTCATACAGCATAACAGCCAGGTGCAGTTGCTGGCCATACTGCTCTTCCGAACACTGGTGACTGTTCCAGTGGAAAAGGAAAAAAAGGCCCTGAAGACACACGTGCGCCAGAGCCTGCTTCCACTGCTCTTCCACTGCCATGACGAGAACAAGCCCGTGGCAAAGGTGAGGACTCGTGGGCTGCTGGTGCATCCCCCTGGGAGGGGGCTCAGCTGGCGCCTTGCAGGCTGCAGCCTCCTCCAGGCGTTGGCACAGGGCTGTGGTGCCATCTGCGCGTCTCTGCTGCTCTCCAGGCTTCTTGGGAAACGCTGCTTTGTGCGGCCAAGTTCCTGAAGAGGAAGGAGCTCGAACAACTGGTGAGGAAGAAGAAGCTGGGCAAGTTCAGCAAGTGCCTGGTAAGGACGGCCTGGAAGCCGCAACCTCAGCCGAGAGAAGCCCTCTGAGCGTGGTGCTCAGTGTGTGGAGCTGGCAGCTGTGGCCCCTGCCCAGTGCTGCACCCAGGGACGCCAGCCTGCGCCACACACGCCGCTCCCTTCCCTGGGCTGCGCGGGATCTTCACCGGGCTCCTGTGGCCCCGAGCCGGGTGCCGATGGAGACAGCTGGCCCAGCGGGGCTGGGGGGGCGAGGCGACACCGCGGCTCCCCGAGTAGCAGCCGGCCCTCTGCCCTCTCCAGAGCCCGGCGCCAGTGCCTGCTGGCCGGGCCTCAGAGCTGTGCGGGCAGGGGAGGCCGGGGCTGGGGGCAGGGAGAGCCCGGCTGAGGGGCCGAGCCCGCGCCAACCCTTTCCTCCTGCCGCTCTCTCCAGCTGGCCGAAGACAGGAGGCGAGCGGTCGAGCACCTGCACCAGGCCCTGGCGTACCTGGAGAGCCCACAGCAGCCCCTGCGAGCGGTGGCCGTCAGATTCATGGGTGAGCCACGAGCTCGGGCTCCCTCCCCGGCCCGCCGCGGCTCCGCCCCGGCCCCGGCTCCTGCCCCGGCAGCGGCAGCCGGGCCCGGCGCTCTGGAGCCCCGCCTGCCCGCGGGTCTGCTGCCGCCCTCTGGCAGCCGTGCCCGCCCTTGGGCAGCAGGGAGCGGCAAGGGCTCGGGCAGAGCCCTGCCGGGGCAGGACGCCGTGTGGCCGCAGGGCTGGCAGCGCAGCTGGCAGGCTGCTGTGCCGCTGGGGTCGTGACAGGCTCTGTGTTCCCAGGGATGGCCGGGCAGAGCCTGAGGAGGCAGCAGGAACAGCTCCAGCTCATCTACAAAGGTGAGTGGGGGAAGCGGGCTGTCAGCGAGGACGGGCGGCGGGATCTGCAAGCCCTGGCCCGGCTACGGAGGGCTCTGCTCCCTGTGCGGCCGAGGGATGGCGTGGGCAGAGCACGCAGAGGTTTTCAGGGACACTTGGGATTTTGCGGCCAGCAGCTTTGGGCTGATCCTGTTGGTCCCTGCTCTCTCCTGGCCCATGGCAAAAGCAGGCTGGGATGGCCCTGGCAGAGGACTGTCCTCGGGCTTCAGCTCCAGGAACTGACCGTGGCTCTGTTCCTCTCTTGCAGCCCTTGAAGGCATGGCCAGTGACGTCAGCCTTGCCATCAGCAGCCTGGCAGTTGAAACGTTTTACATGCTGCAGTCGGTGGAGAGGTCTAGGTACTCCGTGTTCGAGAACCTTCACGATCAGCTGCGAAGGGCATGGAGGACACGGCCTCGACTGTCGGGCCTCGGCTGGCTGCGCTGCTGGAGCTCTGCGGAGAGCTGATCCCGGACACTCTGTCTGCTGGGGCCACCTGAGCCAGTGGGGATCTTGTTTTCAATATTCTTCTTCTTCTTCTTTTTCTGTTGTATGTAAATATAGGATGTGTTATAATACACAGACTGCAAGGAGATTTCTTTGGTGCCCAGGGTGTGCACGGCATAGGGGAAGAGGGGGGAAAGGGTGCTTGTGCTCAGCAAGCTGCCTGGGTGTGCAGTCTTGCAGGGAAAATGGCCAGAAGCCCCCTGGCCTTTGGTGGTTGTGCTGAAGCCTTTGCACTGGTGACAGAGCGGGTGGGCAGGGGCCAGAGCTGTGGGGATCCCTGCGAGACCGGTGCCTGGAGATGGCCACAAGCCCTGTGCCAGCCAGGAACCACCATCTGGCTCACCTCCACAAGGAACACCAGGGTGGGCAGATGGCAGCGTGGCTCCTGTGTGCTGAGCAGGCGGAGCATGTAGCGAGCGATCCGGGAACTCAAGGGTATGGAGACACGGCACTTCTCCGAGGTGCCTCTTGATCGGGCTCCTCTGGAGCTCCTGTGGGGCTGCACCGCTGCTGCCGGCCAGGTTGGCCGGGCTGCGGAGGCCCTGACAGGACAAGGCAGTGGGAAGGCACGAGGAGGATGTGCGAGGGAGTGGGTGGCAGGGGGCTCCAAGGGGACAGGGGGCCCCTGAGGGGCTGGGCTGGTGGGTGGGAAGCCGTGAGGAATCGGGTGTCAGAGGCCATAAGCAGCCCCCAGGCAGCTGCTTTGTTCCTGGCACCCGGCTGCTCTGGCACTTTTCCAAGGCATTTCCCTTAGTAGGCATGTAACATTCCCCTGTAATCAGGCATGTAACACTGTCTCAGCCTTTCAGAGGTGTGCCCCCAGGAGATGTGGGACTGGGCGTGTCCCCGAGACTCAGGCCCCAGGCCTCTCAGCCTTAGGCCTTGAGCTGACTGCCTTGCTGTTGAGTCTTGTTCCTGCTGCGATGGGGGAGGCTGAGCTCTGTGGCTTTAGGAGAGGGAGTAAGAAGAGCAGGAGCTTTGAGCCCAAGCGAGGCCACAGAAAGGCCCTGTGGGCCAAGTGCATTCCTGGCATTCCAGGAGCAGGAATCCAGGAGAGTGCAGTGGGCACCTTCAGGGTGCCACAGGTGGCTTTGGCCTAGGCGGCCCCCATGTGTGCAGGGCTGGGTATTTGCTTTGCTGTCACTGGTCTTCTGCCATTGTTCTCCTTTGGCGGCCTGGAGAGAGGGGCAGCCCTGTAAGGAGGGCCAAAGCCCCATCTCCAAAACCTGCGGGGGGAAACGGAGCTCTCCCAGCCCTCAGCCCACGCTGTAAGCAGGGCAGAGCCTTTTCCCCCGCCCCGGCGGCTGTCTGCTGCTGGCCCTTGGCCAGCATGACCTGCTGTACTCACAGTGAGACACTGCAGGGATGGCAGGTGCCCCTTGGTTTGCCGACAAGACAGGAGGCTCGTGGAGGGAAAGGTGGGTGCCCCAAGTGATGCTGGAGGGACATGTGTGTCAGTGAGTGGATAGTAGGTTCCAAGAGCAGGTTGCAGGTGAAAGGATTGAGAGAGCTTTGTCTTTGCAAACAAAGTGTGGGTAAAGCTAGATACTGTGAGATGAAAGAAGCAAATGGGTGGGACCATCAGTTCCATAGGAAAAGAAAAAGAAGGGGCTATATGTTAGAAGGGGGTCTGTATTAGGCAGTTTGGGAAGTCTGTACCTCTCAAATTCGACACGGCTGGGGAAAGAGAGAGAGAAATGCAGCCAGGAAATTAGGACAAAAAGGAGGCCGCGTCTTTTAAAACTTTGAGACACTTCAGGGGAATGCCCCATGGTCTCTGCCTTTATTCAAAATAATGTAACAGGACTCTTCTGTCTCCTTTTTGGACATAAACCTCTGGTGTCTGGGGATTAATTTTCCTGATGGAAATGCCTCACGCATCCCTGAAGGGAAGGTGGATGGCCCGTGTGTCGCTGAGGTGTCATGTAGGTGTCTGAATGGCACGCAGGTGCCCTGCATGCCACTGAGGGGATATGAGGGTCACTGAGAGGGAAGTGGGCGGCAGGTGCTCTGGATTGCACTGAGGTGACATGGGGCTCACCGAGGGCAGGCGGGTGTCTGTCGCGTCCCTCAGGGTACGTCGGGTGGCTGGAGGGCCGCTCGGGCCGCTCAGGGGCCGCGGGCATGCCCTGAGGGACACGGGAGGGGCGCGCGGGTCCCCGCCGCGCCGCCCTCGCCCGCTCTCCCCCACAGGGGGGCGTTTCCCGCCCAGGCGCGGGCGGCCCCGCCCCGCCGGTCCCCTCAGGGAACTCGAGGCGGGAACTCGAACCCGCCGAGGCCGCTGCTCTGGCCGAGGCGCCGGGCGGCCTTCCACAAGCGCTGCGGGAAGTGACCTGGGCCCGCCCTGCGCTCATACACGCCCAGGAGGGAGCATGTGTCGGGCCACTGAGGGCACGGCGTCTCCATGCTTTGCATCAGCGAAGCCGACTTCATTGAATGCACTGCTGCTTTATAGACCTTTCAAGCATGACTTAAAAACAACTTCTTGCTTAAACAATAACAACCGTAACAACCAGATCTATGTTTCTTAGTGACATTGCTTAACTATGGGCTAGCACCGATTGCACAGGCCCCTAGAGTCCTGCAGAGCAAGCACACCCTTCTCTCTTCCTCCTTCAGGGTCCTGCCTCCGCTTGCCAGGGCTTGTGGCCCTCTAGCACATCTACTTCTGTAATGAGTTCAGCAGTACTTTGAGTCCTGCTTCCTCGCTGTATTCCCACAAGGATGGGGCAGTATTGTCACAGGACTAGGGAATGTTTCACTTTTGGAGGGGTAAACCTGGAGTAACTTAGAGGAAGAGAACTTCAGAGCACAGGAATGCTGGAATTGCCTGGTGTCACCTGTAGAGCACAGAATGAACATTTCGGGGTTAAAGTTGACGTAATCACTGGACTGGGAGAAAAATGGAACCTGAGGTAATCTGTGGAGTACATGCAGTGGCCATTTTGGCAGATAAATTGGAGGTTATCTGTAAGGGACAAAATTACTTTTGAGGAAACATTTGAGGTAATTTCTAGAGGAGACATAGGGATAATCTTGTGACAGAACCTGAGGTAAATTTGAGGAGAAAGAAGGAACATTTTGGGAGTAAAATCTCAGGTTATGTGACTTCCCACGACCTATCCCGTCCCTCAGCAGGTGGGCCTTGCCCTCCCTGTCCAGCCCGGGCACCTCGGTTGTGTCCCCACCCTCCTGCTGAGGCCTGGCCCCAATGGCTTCTGCTGCAGGCCACGGAGTTGCTTTGGGGAAGCACCAGAGCAGATGGGTGTCAAGGCAGCTGCCTGGGGGCTGCTTATGGCCTCTGACACCCGATTCCTCACGGCTTCCCACCCACCAGCCCAGCCCCTCAGGGGCCCCCTGTCCCCTTGGAGCCTCCTGCCACCCACCCCCTCGCACATCCTCCTCGTGCCTTCCCACTGCCTTGTCCTGTCAGGGCCTCCGCAGCCCGGCCAACCTGGCCGGCAGCAGCGGTGCAGCCCCACAGGAGCTCCAGAGGAGGCACCTCGGAGCCCTCAGCAATCCAGCCAGCAACACACGGGCCGGAGGACACACATGGCGGTTCCTGGCTGGCACAGGACTTGTGGCCACCTCCAGGCACCGGTCTCGCAGGGATCCCCACAGCTCTGGCCCCTGCCCACCCGCTCTGTCACCAGTGCAAAGGCTTCAGCACAACCACCAAAGGCCAGGGGGCTTCTGGCCATTTTCCCTGCAAGACTGCACGCCCGGGCAGCTTGCTGAGCACAAGCACCCTTTCCCCCCTCTTCCCCTACGCCGTGCACACCCTGGGCACCAAAGAAATCTCCTTGCAGTCTGTGTATTATAACACATCCTATATTTACATACAACAGAAAAAGAAGAAGAAGAAGAATATTGAAAACAAGATCCCCACTGGCTCAGGTGGCCCCAGCAGACAGAGTGTCCGGGATCAGCTCTCCGCAGAGCTCCAGCAGCGCAGCCAGCCGAGGCCCGACAGTCGAGGCCGTGTCCTCCATGCCCTTCGCAGCTGATCGTGAAGGTTCTCGAACACGGAGTACCTAGACCTCTCCACCGACTGCAGCATGTAAAACGTTTCAACTGCCAGGCTGCTGATGGCAAGGCTGACGTCACTGGCCATGCCTTCAAGGGCTGCAAGAGAGGAACAGAGCCACGGTCAGTTCCTGGAGCTGAAGCCCGAGGACAGTCCTCTGCCAGGGCCATCCCAGCCTGCTTTTGCCATGGGCCAGGAGAGAGCAGGGACCAACAGGATCAGCCCAAAGCTGCTGGCCGCAAAATCCCAAGTGTCCCTGAAAACCTCTGCGTGCTCTGCCCACGCCATCCCTCGGCCGCACAGGGAGCAGAGCCCTCCGTAGCCGGGCCAGGGCTTGCAGATCCCGCCGCCCGTCCTCGCTGACAGCCCGCTTCCCCCACTCACCTTTGTAGATGAGCTGGAGCTGTTCCTGCTGCCTCCTCAGGCTCTGCCCGGCCATCCCTGGGAACACAGAGCCTGTCACGACCCCAGCGGCACAGCAGCCTGCCAGCTGCGCTGCCAGCCCTGCGGCCACACGGCGTCCTGCCCCGGCAGGGCTCTGCCCGAGCCCTTGCCGCTCCCTGCTGCCCAAGGGCGGGCACGGCTGCCAGAGGGCGGCAGCAGACCCGCGGGCAGGCGGGGCTCCAGAGCGCCGGGCCCGGCTGCCGCTGCCGGGGCAGGAGCCGGGGCCGGGGCGGAGCCGCGGCGGGCCGGGGAGGGAGCCCGAGCTCGTGGCTCACCCATGAATCTGACGGCCACCGCTCGCAGGGGCTGCTGTGGGCTCTCCAGGTACGCCAGGGCCTGGTGCAGGTGCTCGACCGCTCGCCTCCTGTCTTCGGCCAGCTGGAGAGAGCGGCAGGAGGAAAGGGTTGGCGCGGGCTCGGCCCCTCAGCCGGGCTCTCCCTGCCCCCAGCCCCGGCCTCCCCTGCCCGCACAGCTCTGAGGCCCGGCCAGCAGGCACTGGCGCCGGGCTCTGGAGAGGGCAGAGGGCCGGCTGCTACTCGGGGAGCCGCGGTGTCGCCTCGCCCCCCCAGCCCCGCTGGGCCAGCTGTCTCCATCGGCACCCGGCTCGGGGCCACAGGAGCCCGGTGAAGATCCCGCGCAGCCCAGGGAAGGGAGCGGCGTGTGTGGCGCAGGCTGGCGTCCCTGGGTGCAGCACTGGGCAGGGGCCACAGCTGCCAGCTCCACACACTGAGCACCACGCTCAGAGGGCTTCTCTCGGCTGAGGTTGCGGCTTCCAGGCCGTCCTTACCAGGCACTTGCTGAACTTGCCCAGCTTCTTCTTCCTCACCAGTTGTTCGAGCTCCTTCCTCTTCAGGAACTTGGCCGCACAAAGCAGCGTTTCCCAAGAAGCCTGGAGAGCAGCAGAGACGCGCAGATGGCACCACAGCCCTGTGCCAACGCCTGGAGGAGGCTGCAGCCTGCAAGGCGCCAGCTGAGCCCCCTCCCAGGGGGATGCACCAGCAGCCCACGAGTCCTCACCTTTGCCACGGGCTTGTTCTCGTCATGGCAGTGGAAGAGCAGTGGAAGCAGGCTCTGGCGCACGTGTGTCTTCAGGGCCTTTTTTTCCTTTTCCACTGGAACAGTCACCAGTGTTCGGAAGAGCAGTATGGCCAGCAACTGCACCTGGCTGTTATGCTGTATGAAAGGAGGAAAAAAAGGACCTCAGTCTTGGCTGCTCAGGGCTCATCTGGGGTGCCGGCCTGCAAATCCACGTGGCACCGAGTGACTGGGCAGCACCCAGTGGCCGTGGCTGGGGGCACAGAGCCTTACGTGGTCGAAGAGCGGCACGAGCGCCTCAACCAGCGGCAGGGCCATGGGTCTGGGTATGTCCTTGTCCAAGACTATAAAGCTGAGTAGCATGACTGTCGTTTGGACTATTTCTTCATCTGGGTCCCACAGGAGTCCCACAAGACTTTCAGTCATGCTCCACATCTTTTCAGTCTGTGTGGAATAAGTCTGTGAAACGCCACCCTGGTGCTATAGGGCACAGGGTGCCAAAGGCCTGTCCTGAAGCACTCGGGCAGCTGAAGCGGGAGGCAGGAGAGCTGGGAGCAGCTGCCTCAGCACCCCAAGCCCAGCCCAGCCCAAGAGACCCCAGCGTTCCCCAGCCCCACGCTGCCCGCACGGCTTCAGCCGCTGCTCCCTTCTCACCGCTGAGGGATCGTCAGCGAGCACAAGGAGCGCTCTGAGCGCCAGGTGACGCCTCTCCCTGCTCTCGCTCCGCAGGTGCCTCGACAGGATTTTCAGGACTGTTTTACGACCGCGTTCACTCAGGTTCAGGTAACCTAGAACCTGAAACGCAGCAGGGGGCCTGGCTGCCAGGAGCTCAGACCCGCACAGGGCCAGGCCCAGGCACCAGCACAGGGCATGGGCACCGTGCCAGGCAGCTGCGGCTACCAGAAGGCAGAGAGCTGGGAGGCAGCTCAGTGAGGCAGCGCTGGCCTTCAGGCTCACCTCCACAAGGAACGCCAGGGTGGGCAGATGGCAGCGTGGCTCCTGTGTGCTGAGCAGGCGGAGCATGTAGCGAGCGATCCGGGAACTCAAGGGTATGGAGACACGGGACATCTCCCTGGCGGGAGAAAAAGCAACCAAGACTGTGAGCTAGAGGGACAAACCTCTCCCAGGACTGACTCACAGAGGTCTGGTCTTTCACCACCGTCCTGACAGGGGGACCCGAGCCATTTGGGAGGTGCTCCTGAGCATCCTCGTCTCCCAGAATCTCCAGTCTTTCTGGCACACCCTCAGTGACAAGGCCATCTGGCCCACAACCACGGGGACTGTGTGGGGCACCGCAGGCACAGGGCACAAATGGCAGAGGCACTGGGGAGAAGGGGGTCTCACCTGGCCAGCAGGCCCACAGCATAGTGGTGGGTCTCTGCACAGAGCAGTGTATCCCAGCCGTGCTTGCGTTCCATTGACACCACCACATTCTCATGATGCATTTGGCAGAGCAGCGACTTCAGGGTCTGCAGTGCAAACCTGTGTGCAGAGCAAAGCCCAGGTCACGCTGGGAGCCCTGGATCCTGCCCTGGGGATGTGGCAGGCACAAGCGGACTGGGATGGAGCACCTCTTGGGGCTAGTGGCAAGGCTGTGTGGCTCCTGGCATGCCTTCCAGAAGGTATCAACCTCCTCTGGTGTATCCAAAGTGCTGAAGAACACTTGGAAGAGCAGATGCACAAAGAGGCGCGGGAAATACACTGTCACCATGTGTGGGACGCAGGGCATCCGGAGGATCTTCCGCATCACCACAGTTGCCTGCAAAGGACAGAGCATCCCGAGACAGCGTTCGGTGCCTGTGTGTCCCTGTGGCAGGCCCCGAGCGGTGCATGGAAAGGCCCAGGGGAGACGCAGGGGGAGCACCAGGCCTGGTGCCCCTGAAGCTGCCCCTCGGCCAGGTTTCATCCCAGCGCCTGAGGCAGGGAGATGCAGTGGGGGAAGGAGAGTGGAGAGGCAGCCTTGCGGTGAGCAAAGGCCAGTTCCAGAAACTCACAGCCAGGGTAAAGACACCCCTTTTGTCCCCATCAGAGGTGCACGTGCTGTGCTTTGGCCAATTCTGCAGCACACTGAGGAGTTCCAGCTGCACACGCTCTGCAGTCCTGGGCGAGCACATGATGGTCTTCCACATGGACATAGCAGCTCTGTGGGGTCAGAGCTCTGTCTCAGGGGGCTCTCGGACACAGCTCTATGGCCTGGGCAGCAGCAGGGAGCTGAGCTGGCAGCCAGCTCTGCCTCTGCCCGCTGCCCCTCACCAGGAGCACCCAGACAGGCCAGCCCTGTGGGGACAGGACCTGAGGGGCGGGGAGGGGACATGGCAGCAGGCTCGGGGCCTGACGTGCCAGGGCTGGAAAAGGGAGCAGCCAGAGGGCCGTGGAATTCCCCTTTGGTCAGACACCTGGGACCGGCTGTCCAGGGTCCAGGGCTGGGGAGCCCTGAGCCCTCTGGGCAGGTGGGCCTCATACCTGTCACATGCTGGGGCCGCACGCAGGAGAGTCATCACCACATCAGCGGGCTGTGCATCGGTGAGATCCAACAGGGCCCTGAAGAGCGTGTGCTCAGAGTACTCATTGGCCGTGAGCCACTGGTGGATGTACCTCACCAAGGCAGGCACCTGGATAAGGCACAGAGAGACTTGGAAAGCTGCCAGAGGGAGAGATGTGCCCAACTTGTCCAGAGAAGTGCTTCGCTTTCCACCACACTGTGAGGGCCTCAAAGCCTCTCAAGGACCAGCAGGCATGGCTTGGGAGGCCAAGCAGTTCCTGGGAGGATCAAACCCTGGTCACAGGCTGCTTACTTGCTTTGGAGTGGAAAAGCCCTCCTCCACAAGCATATCCAGCAGGGCAGCACTGGTCTTGGTTTTGAAGTGGTGTGAGTATCCTCTGACCCCGGTGCGCATGGCACTGGTCTCTTCCTCACGAATTCTCTTGATGAATTTGTAAACCAGCTGTAGCAGAAGGGCAGAGAAGCCAGGGATGTTCCATGGAGTGCTTGAAGCATGGTGCTCCGCTGAGCAGTGACAGCAGCCCCAACCCAGGTGGGGCTGGCTGCAGGTACCTGCGATGTTGTGCGGAAGAGGCCACGGGTGGGCTGCTGCCTTTGTGTCCGGTCCACGGCTGCACCTGGCAAAGAGCGAGCGCAGCCAGGGCTGAGGGGCTGCGGGAGAGGCTGGAGAAGAGAGCCCAGCCCTGCGTTCCCCAAGCAGGGACAGCCCCGGGATGCCCCAGGGGATGGAGGACGGCCGCTGCGGGGTTCAGCCTTGGCGCCTCTTCCGTCCTGTCCAGGGCTATGTCCCCAGCGGATGGGATGGAATGGGGCCAAGCTGGCTGCAGGCACCAGCCCTGTGGCCCAGCTCTGCCACTCACCCTCCTGCGGTGGCTGGAACTGCTCCACCTCTTCAGTCTCATATGTTGAGGCAGCTCCAGCTGGGGCTCCTTCTTCCTCCTCCCCCTCCAACCAGGCCAGCTTGGGCACTCTCGGGGGTCTACGCTCCATGCCAGCCACTGGATTTACAGCTGCTTGCAGGAGAGATGCCTCGGAAAACCTCCGAGTCAGCAAGTCCTGCAGTCGTGCCCGGAAGGCAGCTGCAAGACTGAAGTGCTGGGAAGAGTACAGGACAGCGAGTCCTGCACTCTGGTCTCGAGGGCTCCTGCCACAAGGACAGGAGACTCCTCCTCAAGGATTGGGCCCTCGAGGGCACCAGCGGCAAGGATGGGAGATGCCTCAGGAAAGCCCTGGGGCACCAATTCCCACGGTCTGCCCTCAAGGGCACCTGCAGAAAGAGAAGCCTCGGAAAGGGCACAAGTCACCAAGTGCTGTGGTCTGGCTTCGAGGTCAACTGCAGGAATAATGCTTCGGAAAAGCTCCGGGTCAGACACAAACGAGTGTGCTGTGGGGGGCTCCTCACAACACCGCTCGATCCCGTCCTGTCCCGTCGCGTGCTCCGAGCACTGTGGTGTGGCTGCGTCACCGCCAGCACCTGTGTCAACACACGTCACAAAGGGCCCATGTGACACCCTGTCCTGTTCATCCAACGTGACCGTGCTGCACCGTGTCACAAAGGGCCCTTGCACACTCTGCCACCTGCCCTAGGGGCCACGGCCCCACCCACCTGCCCTGGGGCCACAGCCCAGCCCACCCCAAGTGGCCCAGGTTGGAAGGAATCCCTCCCCCTAAGTGTCTAAGACAATCCAACCCAAGGATCTTTAGGAACAGCTCAAACCATCAGCAAATGCTGCCCTGCTCTGTGGGCTCAGGGCAGCAGAAGGAGCCCCCAGGGCTGCCAACGCAGCCGCAGCGGGAAGGGCACAGGGCATTCCACAGAAGCTGGCAGGGCCCCCTTGGGACACGTCCCGGCTGGAGGACATCCTAAACCTGCAGGTGTCACACAGACGAGGAACGTGTGGGCCAGGGCACGAATGCTGCTCTGAGCCCTGGGGCCCAGGGAGTACTGAAATCAGCAGGTGTGGCAGAGTCCCCACCCAGGCAGACCTGCCAGCCCCTGAGCCCTGGCAGCGCCGGTGTCCTCTCCTGCCCCAGAGACCTGTGCCCCGGGGAGCTTCTCTGCCAGAGGCAGACAAAGCCAGCGTGCCTTGGGGGCTGTGCTCCCTCCTACAGGGACTGTTGGCAGGAGCACCTGGAGCTACTGCTGGCAACACTTGGTATCTGTCACATGATGTTGCTTCTTCCTGGAATGATGGGGTTTTTTCCATAGAAGTGATTAGCAGTAGCACCAGAACACCATCAGCTGCTGAGGTTCCCAGCACAATTAGTTGGTACAGAGACTGTGAAGGTTCCTTGTGCTTTTCTGACTTTCTTGCATTCTGGAAAAGCAAGAATCTGCCCAGCCTCTGCTATTCTACGCTGCAGTTCTGCGTGTCTGTTTGTGGCAGTTCACGCCCAAACACAAGTGCATCCCTGCTGAGCACAGCAGTGGACGGCCACAAATTTGGAGGTCTCAGTGAACCGAAGCAGGGACGCAGGGAGGCAAGCGGCAAAGTGCAGAGGATAGTGTGAAATACAAAGTTATGTTTCGTGTCAGGGAAATGAAGAAAACCCGTGTAATTGTAGTTGTGGAACACGGCCATGGGACAGTTATAAAGATGAGTTCTAATAAACAAGCGAGGAAAGCATGGAAGGAAGTTTTTGAATAAAGCTTTTGCTTGCAATTACCTCTTATAAGTCTCAAGCTATTCTGTGATAAGTGTCTTTTAATTATAACTTTAGAAGCTTGCTTTGTGTTAAAGAATTTTTGACTGTAGAATGTAAAAAGGCTTTTAGACAAAAGAAGGAAGTAAGAAGGGGGGCCCAGGCCTTTCACAGAAGGTGGGAAAACATCCTGCACACGAAACAAGATTTCAGCTCACTGATTTATGGCTCTTGAAGAGGGAAACTGAAAATCACTATCGAAAATTGATGGACCTGGAAAACAGAAACTTCCGCTGGACCCCACCATCTGGGAGACATATCCTGGATGTACATCCTGGAATACTGAAATATCGAAATAGATCACAATAGCCTATAGAATTATACAGGACCAACTATGGATTTATGACTGTTAAGCATTGAATTGTGACGATAAAAAGTAGAAATGGAAACTGCTGAGAAAGTATATGAATATAGCAAATAAAATACCAGCAAGTCCAGCAGTCGGTGTGCAGTCGGAAGGGAAAACCCCTACCACTGTAGGGTAAAAGCGCTGCCTTTGCTCACACTTTACCATGCTAATTAATTAATAATTAAATAGAATTGATGCTTGATATACTGGCCATGTCAAGCCTCTCATTTCTAACAATAGGGATAACTCTGGAAGGAGAAGCTGTTTTCTTTCTCTGATTATCGTGCCAGCAGCCTGAAGGAGTAGCAAAGCACTGGAAGCAGACAGGTGCAGTTTTGAGCCACGAGCCCGGGCTCCCTCCCCGGCCCGCCGCGGCTCCGCCCCGGCCCCGGCTCCTGCCCCGGCAGCGGCAGCCGGGCCCGGCGCTCTGGAGCCCCGCCTGCCCGCGGGTCTGCTGCCGCCCTCTGGCAGCCGTGCCCGCCCTTGGGCAGCAGGGAGCGGCAAGGGCTCGGGCAGAGCCCTGCCGGGGCAGGACGCCGTGTGGCCGCAGGGCTGGCAGCGCAGCTGGCAGGCTGCTGTGCCGCTGGGGTCGTGACAGGCTCTGTGTTCCCAGGGATGGCCGGGCAGAGCCTGAGGAGGCAGCAGGAACAGCTCCAGCTCATCTACAAAGGTGAGTGGGGGAAGCGGGCTGTCAGCGAGGACGGGCGGCGGGATCTGCAAGCCCTGGCCCGGCTACGGAGGGCTCTGCTCCCTGTGCGGCCGAGGGATGGCGTGGGCAGAGCACGCAGAGGTTTTCAGGGACACTTGGGATTTTGCGGCCAGCAGCTTTGGGCTGATCCTGTTGGTCCCTGCTCTCTCCTGGCCCATGGCAAAAGCAGGCTGGGATGGCCCTGGCAGAGGACTGTCCTCGGGCTTCAGCTCCAGGAACTGACCGTGGCTCTGTTCCTCTCTTGCAGCCCTTGAAGGCATGGCCAGTGACGTCAGCCTTGCCATCAGCAGCCTGGCAGTTGAAACGTTTTACATGCTGCAGTCGGTGGAGAGGTCTAGGTACTCCGTGTTCGAGAACCTTCACGATCAGCTGCGAAGGGCATGGAGGACACGGCCTCGACTGTCGGGCCTCGGCTGGCTGCGCTGCTGGAGCTCTGCGGAGAGCTGATCCCGGACACTCTGTCTGCTGGGGCCACCTGAGCCAGTGGGGATCTTGTTTTCAATATTCTTCTTCTTCTTCTTTTTCTGTTGTATGTAAATATAGGATGTGTTATAATACACAGACTGCAAGGAGATTTCTTTGGTGCCCAGGGTGTGCACGGCGTAGGGGAAGAGGGGGGAAAGGGTGCTTGTGCTCAGCAAGCTGCCTGGGTGTGCAGTCTTGCAGGGAAAATGGCCAGAAGCCCCTGGGCCTGTGGTGGTTGTGCTGAAGCCTTTGCACTGGTGACAGAGCGGGTGGGCAGGGGCCAGAGCTGTGGGGATCCCTGCGAGACCGGTGCCTGGAGATGGCCACAAGCCCTGTGCCAGCCAGGAACCACCATCTGGCTCACCTCCACAAGGAACACCAGGGTGGGCAGATGGCAGCGTGGCTCCTGTGTGCTGAGCAGGCGGAGCATGTAGCGAGCGATCCGGGAACTCAAGGGTATGGAGACACGGCACTTCTCCGAGGTGCCTCTTGATCGGGCTCCTCTGGAGCTCCTGTGGGGCTGCACCGCTGCTGCCGGCCAGGTTGGCCGGGCTGCGGAGGCCCTGACAGGACAAGGCAGTGGGAAGGCACGAGGAGGATGTGCGAGGGAGTGGGTGGCAGGGGGCTCCAAGGGGACAGGGGGCCCCTGAGGGGCTGGGCTGGTGGGTGGGAAGCCGTGAGGAATCGGGTGTCAGAGGCCATAAGCAGCCCCCAGGCAGCTGCTTTGTTCCTGGCACCCGGCTGCTCTGGCACTTTTCCAAGGCATTTCCCTTAGTAGGCATGTAACATTCCCCTGTAATCAGGCATGTAACACTGTCTCAGCCTTTCAGAGGTGTGCCCCCAGGAGATGTGGGACTGGGCGTGTCCCCGAGACTCAGGCCCCAGGCCTCTCAGCCTTAGGCCTTGAGCTGACTGCCTTGCTGTTGAGTCTTGTTCCTGCTGCGATGGGGGAGGCTGAGCTCTGTGGCTTTAGGAGAGGGAGTAAGAAGAGCAGGAGCTTTGAGCCCAAGCGAGGCCACAGAAAGGCCCTGTGGGCCAAGTGCATTCCTGGCATTCCAGGAGCAGGAATCCAGGAGAGTGCAGTGGGCACCTTCAGGGTGCCACAGGTGGCTTTGGCCTAGGCGGCCCCCATGTGTGCAGGGCTGGGTATTTGCTTTGCTGTCACTGGTCTTCTGCCATTGTTCTCCTTTGGCGGCCTGGAGAGAGGGGCAGCCCTGTAAGGAGGGCCAAAGCCCCATCTCCAAAACCTGCGGGGGGAAACGGAGCTCTCCCAGCCCTCAGCCCACGCTGTAAGCAGGGCAGAGCCTTTTCCCCCGCCCCGGCGGCTGTCTGCTGCTGGCCCTTGGCCAGCATGACCTGCTGTACTCACAGTGAGACACTGCAGGGATGGCAGGTGCCCCTTGGTTTGCCGACAAGACAGGAGGCTCGTGGAGGGAAAGGTGGGTGCCCCAAGTGATGCTGGAGGGACATGTGTGTCAGTGAGTGGATAGTAGGTTCCAAGAGCAGGTTGCAGGTGAAAGGATTGAGAGAGCTTTGTCTTTGCAAACAAAGTGTGGGTAAAGCTAGATACTGTGAGATGAAAGAAGCAAATGGGTGGGACCATCAGTTCCATAGGAAAAGAAAAAGAAGGGGCTATATGTTAGAAGGGGGTCTGTATTAGGCAGTTTGGGAAGTCTGTACCTCTCAAATTCGACACGGCTGGGGAAAGAGAGAGAGAAATGCAGCCAGGAAATTAGGACAAAAAGGAGGCCGCGTCTTTTAAAACTTTGAGACACTTCAGGGGAATGCCCCATGGTCTCTGCCTTTATTCAAAATAATGTAACAGGACTCTTCTGTCTCCTTTTTGGACATAAACCTCTGGTGTCTGGGGATTAATTTTCCTGATGGAAATGCCTCACGCATCCCTGAAGGGAAGGTGGATGGCCCGTGTGTCGCTGAGGTGTCATGTAGGTGTCTGAATGGCACGCAGGTGCCCTGCATGCCACTGAGGGGATATGAGGGTCACTGAGAGGGAAGTGGGCGGCAGGTGCTCTGGATTGCACTGAGGTGACATGGGGCTCACCGAGGGCAGGCGGGTGTCTGTCGCGTCCCTCAGGGTACGTCGGGTGGCTGGAGGGCCGCTCGGGCCGCTCAGGGGCCGCGGGCATGCCCTGAGGGACACGGGAGGGGCGCGCGGGTCCCCGCCGCGCCGCCCTCGCCCGCTCTCCCCCCACAGGGGGGCGTTTCCCGCCCAGGCGCGGGCGGCCCCGCCCCGCCGGTCCCCTCAGGGAACTCGAGGCGGGAACTCGAACCCGCCGAGGCCGCTGCTCTGGCCGAGGCGCCGGGCGGCCTTCCACAAGCGCTGCGGGAAGTGACCTGGGCCCGCCCTGCGCTCATACACGCCCAGGAGGGAGCATGTGTCGGGCCACTGAGGGCACGGCGTCTCCATGCTTTGCATCAGCGAAGCCGACTTCATTGAATGCACTGCTGCTTTATAGACCTTTCAAGCATGACTTAAAAACAACTTCTTGCTTAAACAATAACAACCGTAACAACCAGATCTATGTTTCTTAGTGACATTGCTTAACTATGGGCTAGCACCGATTGCACAGGCCCCTAGAGTCCTGCAGAGCAAGCACACCCTTCTCTCTTCCTCCTTCAGGGTCCTGCCTCCGCTTGCCAGGGCTTGTGGCCCTCTAGCACATCTACTTCTGTAATGAGTTCAGCAGTACTTTGAGTCCTGCTTCCTCGCTGTATTCCCACAAGGATGGGGCAGTATTGTCACAGGACTAGGGAATGTTTCACTTTTGGAGGGGTAAACCTGGAGTAACTTAGAGGAAGAGAACTTCAGAGCACAGGAATGCTGGAATTGCCTGGTGTCACCTGTAGAGCACAGAATGAACATTTCGGGGTTAAAGTTGACGTAATCACTGGACTGGGAGAAAAATGGAACCTGAGGTAATCTGTGGAGTACATGCAGTGGCCATTTTGGCAGATAAATTGGAGGTTATCTGTAAGGGACAAAATTACTTTTGAGGAAACATTTGAGGTAATTTCTAGAGGAGACATAGGGATAATCTTGTGACAGAACCTGAGGTAAATTTGAGGAGAAAGAAGGAACATTTTGGGAGTAAAATCTCAGGTTATGTGACTTCCCACGACCTATCCCGTCCCTCAGCAGGTGGGCCTTGCCCTCCCTGTCCAGCCCGGGCACCTCGGTTGTGTCCCCACCCTCCTGCTGAGGCCTGGCCCCAATGGCTTCTGCTGCAGGCCACGGAGTTGCTTTGGGGAAGCACCAGAGCAGATGGGTGTCAAGGCAGCTGCCTGGGGGCTGCTTATGGCCTCTGACACCCGATTCCTCACGGCTTCCCACCCACCAGCCCAGCCCCTCAGGGGCCCCCTGTCCCCTTGGAGCCTCCTGCCACCCACCCCCTCGCACATCCTCCTCGTGCCTTCCCACTGCCTTGTCCTGTCAGGGCCTCCGCAGCCCGGCCAACCTGGCCGGCAGCAGCGGTGCAGCCCCACAGGAGCTCCAGAGGAGGCACCTCGGAGCCCTCAGCAATCCAGCCAGCAACACACGGGCCGGAGGACACACATGGCGGTTCCTGGCTGGCACAGGACTTGTGGCCACCTCCAGGCACCGGTCTCGCAGGGATCCCCACAGCTCTGGCCCCTGCCCACCCGCTCTGTCACCAGTGCAAAGGCTTCAGCACAACCACCACAGGCCCAGGGGCTTCTGGCCATTTTCCCTGCAAGACTGCACGCCCGGGCAGCTTGCTGAGCACAAGCACCCTTTCCCCCCTCTTCCCCTATGCCGTGCACACCCTGGGCACCAAAGAAATCTCCTTGCAGTCTGTGTATTATAACACATCCTATATTTACATACAACAGAAAAAGAAGAAGAAGAAGAATATTGAAAACAAGATCCCCACTGGCTCAGGTGGCCCCAGCAGACAGAGTGTCCGGGATCAGCTCTCCGCAGAGCTCCAGCAGCGCAGCCAGCCGAGGCCCGACAGTCGAGGCCGTGTCCTCCATGCCCTTCGCAGCTGATCGTGAAGGTTCTCGAACACGGAGTACCTAGACCTCTCCACCGACTGCAGCATGTAAAACGTTTCAACTGCCAGGCTGCTGATGGCAAGGCTGACGTCACTGGCCATGCCTTCAAGGGCTGCAAGAGAGGAACAGAGCCACGGTCAGTTCCTGGAGCTGAAGCCCGAGGACAGTCCTCTGCCAGGGCCATCCCAGCCTGCTTTTGCCATGGGCCAGGAGAGAGCAGGGACCAACAGGATCAGCCCAAAGCTGCTGGCCGCAAAATCCCAAGTGTCCCTGAAAACCTCTGCGTGCTCTGCCCACGCCATCCCTCGGCCGCACAGGGAGCAGAGCCCTCCGTAGCCGGGCCAGGGCTTGCAGATCCCGCCGCCCGTCCTCGCTGACAGCCCGCTTCCCCCACTCACCTTTGTAGATGAGCTGGAGCTGTTCCTGCTGCCTCCTCAGGCTCTGCCCGGCCATCCCTGGGAACACAGAGCCTGTCACGACCCCAGCGGCACAGCAGCCTGCCAGCTGCGCTGCCAGCCCTGCGGCCACACGGCGTCCTGCCCCGGCAGGGCTCTGCCCGAGCCCTTGCCGCTCCCTGCTGCCCAAGGGCGGGCACGGCTGCCAGAGGGCGGCAGCAGACCCGCGGGCAGGCGGGGCTCAGAGCGCCGGGCCCGGCTGCCGCTGCCGGGGCAGGAGCCGGGGCCGGGGCGGAGCCGCGGCGGGCCGGGGAGGGAGCCCGGGCTCGTGGCTCACCCATGAATCTGACGGCCACCGCTCGCAGGGGCTGCTGTGGGCTCTCCAGGTACGCCAGGGCCTGGTGCAGGTGCTCGACCGCTCGCCTCCTGTCTTCGGCCAGCTGGAGAGAGCGGCAGGAGGAAAGGGTTGGCGCGGGCTCGGCCCCTCAGCCGGGCTCTCCCTGCCCCCAGCCCCGGCCTCCCCTGCCCGCACAGCTCTGAGGCCCGGCCAGCAGGCACTGGCGCCGGGCTCTGGAGAGGGCAGAGGGCCGGCTGCTACTCGGGGAGCCGCGGTGTCGCCTCGCCCCCCCAGCCCCGCTGGGCCAGCTGTCTCCATCGGCACCCGGCTCGGGGCCACAGGAGCCGGCTCGGGGCCACAGGAGCCCGGTGAAGATCCCGCGCAGCCCAGGGAAGGGAGCGGCGTGTGTGGCGCAGGCTGGCGTCCCTGGGTGCAGCACTGGGCAGGGGCCACAGCCGCCAGCTCCACACACTGAGCACCACGCTCAGAGGGCTTCTCTCGGCTGAGGTTGCGGCTTCCAGGCCGTCCTTACCAGGCACTTGCTGAACTTGCCCAGCTTCTTCTTCCTCACCAGTTGTTCGAGCTCCTTCCTCTTCAGGAACTTGGCCGCACAAAGCAGCGTTTCCCAAGAAGCCTGGAGAGCAGCAGAGACGCGCAGATGGCACCACAGCCCTGTGCCAACGCCTGGAGGAGGCTGCAGCCTGCAAGGCGCCAGCTGAGCCCCCTCCCAGGGGGATGCACCAGCAGCCCACGAGTCCTCACCTTTGCCACGGGCTTGTTCTCGTCATGGCAGTGGAAGAGCAGTGGAAGCAGGCTCTGGCGCACGTGTGTCTTCAGGGCCTTTTTTTCCTTTTCCACTGGAACAGTCACCAGTGTTCGGAAGAGCAGTATGGCCAGCAACTGCACCTGGCTGTTATGCTGTATGAAAGGAGGAAAAAAAGGACCTCAGTCTTGGCTGCTCAGGGCTCATCTGGGGTGCCGGCCTGCAAATCCACGTGGCACCGAGTGACTGGGCAGCACCCAGTGGCCGTGGCTGGGGGCACAGAGCCTTACGTGGTCGAAGAGCGGCACGAGCGCCTCAACCAGCGGCAGGGCCATGGGTCTGGGTATGTCCTTGTCCAAGACTATAAAGCTGAGTAGCATGACTGTCGTTTGGACTATTTCTTCATCTGGGTCCCACAGGAGTCCCACAAGACTTTCAGTCATGCTCCACATCTTTTCAGTCTGTGTGGAATAAGTCTGTGAAACGCCACCCTGGTGCTATAGGGCACAGGGTGCCAAAGGCCTGTCCTGAAGCACTCGGGCAGCTGAAGCGGGAGGCAGGAGAGCTGGGAGCAGCTGCCTCAGCACCCCAAGCCCAGCCCAGCCCAAGAGACCCCAGCGTTCCCCAGCCCCACGCTGCCCGCACGGCTTCAGCCGCTGCTCCCTTCTCACCGCTGAGGGATCGTCAGCGAGCACAAGGAGCGCTCTGAGCGCCAGGTGACGCCTCTCCCTGCTCTCGCTCCGCAGGTGCCTCGACAGGATTTTCAGGACTGTTTTACGACCGCGTTCACTCAGGTTCAGGTAACCTAGAACCTGAAACGCAGCAGGGGGCCTGGCTGCCAGGAGCTCAGACCCGCACAGGGCCAGGCCCAGGCACCAGCACAGGGCATGGGCACCGTGCCAGGCAGCTGCGGCTACCAGAAGGCAGAGAGCTGGGAGGCAGCTCAGTGAGGCAGCGCTGGCCTTCAGGCTCACCTCCACAAGGAACGCCAGGGTGGGCAGATGGCAGCGTGGCTCCTGTGTGCTGAGCAGGCGGAGCATGTAGCGAGCGATCCGGGAACTCAAGGGTATGGAGACACGGGACATCTCCCTGGCGGGAGAAAAAGCAACCAAGACTGTGAGCTAGAGGGACAAACCTCTCCCAGGACTGACTCACAGAGGTCTGGTCTTTCACCACCGTCCTGACAGGGGGACCCGAGCCATTTGGGAGGTGCTCCTGAGCATCCTCGTCTCCCAGAATCTCCAGTCTTTCTGGCACACCCTCAGTGACAAGGCCATCTGGCCCACAACCACGGGGACTGTGTGGGGCACCGCAGGCACAGGGCACAAATGGCAGAGGCACTGGGGAGAAGGGGGTCTCACCTGGCCAGCAGGCCCACAGCATAGTGGTGGGTCTCTGCACAGAGCAGTGTATCCCAGCCGTGCTTGCGTTCCATTGACACCACCACATTCTCATGATGCATTTGGCAGAGCAGCGACTTCAGGGTCTGCAGTGCAAACCTGTGTGCAGAGCAAAGCCCAGGTCACGCTGGGAGCCCTGGATCCTGCCCTGGGGATGTGGCAGGCACAGGCGGACTGGGATGGAGCACCTCTTGGGGCTAGTGGCAAGGCTGTGTGGCTCCTGGCATGCCTTCCAGAAGGTATCAACCTCCTCTGGTGTATCCAAAGTGCTGAAGAACACTTGGAAGAGCAGATGCACAAAGAGGCGCGGGAAATACACTGTCACCATGTGTGGGACGCAGGGCATCCGGAGGATCTTCCGCATCACCACAGTTGCCTGCAAAGGACAGAGCATCCCGAGACAGCGTTCGGTGCCTGTGTGTCCCTGTGGCAGGCCCCGAGCGGTGCATGGAAAGGCCCAGGGGAGACGCAGGGGGAGCACCAGGCCTGGTGCCCCTGAAGCTGCCCCTCGGCCAGGTTTCATCCCAGCGCCTGAGGCAGGGAGATGCAGTGGGGGAAGGAGAGTGGAGAGGCAGCCTTGCGGTGAGCAAAGGCCAGTTCCAGAAACTCACAGCCAGGGTAAAGACACCCCTTTTGTCCCCATCAGAGGTGCACGTGCTGTGCTTTGGCCAATTCTGCAGCACACTGAGGAGTTCCAGCTGCACACGCTCTGCAGTCCTGGGCGAGCACATGATGGTCTTCCACATGGACATAGCAGCTCTGTGGGGTCAGAGCTCTGTCTCAGGGGGCTCTCGGACACAGCTCTATGGCCTGGGCAGCAGCAGGGAGCTGAGCTGGCAGCCAGCTCTGCCTCTGCCCGCTGCCCCTCACCAGGAGCACCCAGACAGGCCAGCCCTGTGGGGACAGGACCTGAGGGGCGGGGAGGGAACATGGCAGCAGGCTCGGGGCCTGACGTGCCAGGGCTGGAAAAGGGAGCAGCCAGAGGGCCGTGGAATTCCCCTTTGGTCAGACACCTGGGACCGGCTGTCCAGGGTCCAGGGCTGGGGAGCCCTGAGCCCTCTGGGCAGGTGGGCCTCATACCTGTCACATGCTGGGGCCGCACGCAGGAGAGTCATCACCACATCAGCGGGCTGTGCATCGGTGAGATCCAACAGGGCCCTGAAGAGCGTGTGCTCAGAGTACTCATTGGCCGTGAGCCACTGGTGGATGTACCTCACCAAGGCAGGCACCTGGATAAGGCACAGAGAGACTTGGAAAGCTGCCAGAGGGAGAGATGTGCCCAACTTCTCCAGAGAAGTGCTTCGCTTTCCACCACACTGTGAGGGCCTCAAAGCCTCTCAAGGACCAGCAGGCATGGCTTGGGAGGCCAAGCAGTTCCTGGGAGGATCAAACCCTGGTCACAGGCTGCTTACTTGCTTTGGAGTGGAAAAGCCCTCCTCCACAAGCATATCCAGCAGGGCAGCACTGGTCTTGGTTTTGAAGTGGTGTGAGTATCCTCTGACCCCGGTGCGCATGGCACTGGTCTCTTCCTCACGAATTCTCTTGATGAATTTGTAAACCAGCTGTAGCAGAAGGGCAGAGAAGCCAGGGATGTTCCATGGAGTGCTTGAAGCATGGTGCTCCGCTGAGCAGTGACAGCAGCCCCAACCCAGGTGGGGCTGGCTGCAGGTACCTGCGATGTTGTGCGGAAGAGGCCACGGGTGGGCTGCTGCCTTTGTGTCCGGTCCACGGCTGCACCTGGCAAAGAGCGAGCGCAGCCAGGGCTGAGGGGCTGCGGGAGAGGCTGGAGAAGAGAGCCCAGCCCTGCGTTCCCCAAGCAGGGACAGCCCCGGGATGCCCCAGGGGACGGAGGACGGCCGCTGCGGGGTTCAGCCTTGGCGCCTCTTCCGTCCTGTCCAGGGCTATGTCCCCAGCGGATGGGATGAAATGGGGCCAAGCTGGCTGCAGGCACCAGTCCTGTGGCCCAGCTCTGCCACTCACCCTCCTGCGGTGGCTGGAACTGCTCCACCTCTTCAGTCTCATATGTTGGGGCAGCTCCAGCTGGGGCTCCTTCTTCCTCCTCCCCCTCCAACCAGGCCAGCTTGGGCACTCTCGGGGGTCTACGCTCCATGCCAGCCACTGGATTTACAGCTGCTTGCAGGAGAGATGCCTCGGAAAACCTCCGAGTCAGCAAGTCCTGCAGTCGTGCCCGGAAGGCAGCTGCAAGACTGAAGTGCTGGGAAGAGTACAGGACAGCGAGTCCTGCACTCTGGTCTCGAGGGCTCCTGCCACAAGGACAGGAGACTCCTCCTCAAGGATTGGGCCCTCGAGGGCACCAGCGGCAAGGATGGGAGATGCCTCAGGAAAGCCCTGGGGCACCAATTCCCACGGTCTGCCCTCAAGGGCACCTGCAGAAAGAGAAGCCTCGGAAAGGGCACAAGTCACCAAGTGCTGTGGTCTGGCTTCGAGGTCAACTGCAGGAATAATGCTTCGGAAAAGCTCCGGGTCAGACACAAACGAGTGTGCTGTGGGGGGCTCCTCACAACACCGCTCGATCCCGTCCTGTCCCGTCGCGTGCTCCGAGCACTGTGGTGTGGCTGTGTCACCGCCAGCACCTGTGTCAACACACGTCACAAAGGGCCCATGTGACACCCTGTCCTGTTCATCCAACGTGACCGTGCTGCACCGTGTCACAAAGGGCCCTTGCACACTCTGCCACCTGCCCTAGGGGCCACGGCCCCACCCACCTGCCCTGGGGCCACAGCCCAGCCCACCCCAAGTGGCCCAGGTTGGAAGGAATCCCTCCCCCTAAGTGTCTAAGACAATCCAACCCAAGGATCTTTAGGAACAGCTCAAACCATCAGCAAACGCTGCCCTGCTCTGTGGGCTCAGGGCAGCAGAAGGAGCCCCCAGGGCTGCCGACGCAGCCGCAGCGGGAAGGGCACAGGGCATTCCACAGAAGCTGGCAGGGCCCCCTTGGGACACGTCCCGGCTGGAGGACATCCTAAACCTGCAGGTGTCACACAGACGAGGAACGTGTGGGCCAGGGCACGAATGCTGCTCTGAGCCCTGGGGCCCAGGGAGTACTGAAATCAGCAGGTGTGGCAGAGTCCCCACCCAGGCAGACCTGCCAGCCCCTGAGCCCTGGCAGCGCCGGTGTCCTCTCCTGCCCCAGAGACCTGTGCCCCGGGGAGCTTCTCTGCCAGAGGCAGACAAAGCCAGCGTGCCTTGGGGGCTGTGCTCCCTCCTACAGGGACTGTTGGCAGGAGCACCTGGAGCTACTGCTGGCAACACTTGGTATCTGTCACATGATGTTGCTTCTTCCTGGAATGATGGGGTTTTTTCCATAGAAGTGATTAGCAGTAGCACCAGAACACCATCAGCTGCTGAGGTTCCCAGCACAATTAGTTGGTACAGAGACTGTGAAGGTTCCTTGTGCTTTTCTGACTTTCTTGCATTCTGGAAAAGCAAGAATCTGCCCAGCCTCTGCTATTCTACGCTGCAGTTCTGCGTGTCTGTTTGTGGCAGTTCACGCCCAAACACAAGTGCATCCCTGCTGAGCACAGCAGTGGACGGCCACAAATTTGGAGGTCTCAGTGAACCGAAGCAGGGACGCAGGGAGGCAAGCGGCAAAGTGCAGAGGATAGTGTGAAATACAAAGTTATGTTTCGTGTCAGGGAAATGAAGAAAACCCGTGTAACTGTAGTTGTGGAACACGGCCATGGGACAGTTATAAAGATGAGTTCTAATAAACAAGCGAGGAAAGCATGGAAGGAAGTTTTTGAATAAAGCTTTTGCTTGCAATTACCTCTTATAAGTCTCAAGCTATTCTGTGATAAGTGTCTTTTAATTATAACTTTAGAAGCTTGCTTTGTGTTAAAGAATTTTTGACTGTAGAATGTAAAAAGGCTTTTAGACAAAAGAAGGAAGTAAGAAGGGGGCCCAGGCCTTTCACAGAAGGTGGGAAAACATCCTGCACACGAAACAAGATTTCAGCTCACTGATTTATGGCTCTTGAAGAGGGAAACTGAAAATCACGATCGAAAATTGATGGACCTGGAAAACAGAAACTTCCGCTGGACCCCACCATCTGGGAGACATATCCTGGATGTACATCCTGGAATACTGAAATATCGAAATAGATCACAATAGCCTATAGAATTATACAGGACCAACTATGGATTTATGACTGTTAAGCATTGAATTGTGACGATAAAAAGTAGAAATGGAAACTGCTGAGAAAGTATATGAATATAGCAAATAAAATACCAGCAAGTCCAGCAGTCGGTGTGCAGTCGGAAGGGAAAACCCCTACCACTGTAGGGTAAAAGCGCTGCCTTTGCTCACACTTTACCATGCTAATTAATTAATAATTAAATAGAATTGATGCTTGATATATTGGCCGTGTCAGGTGTCTCATTTCTTACATACATGCACCCATAGGCATCACATAATAGTTCAACATGCAGCTGAGCATAGTGATCTGTTCATGGATGTGCTATATCCTGAATGAAGGCAAAATGATATCAGGAAGTTTGTTCTTTTTTTAAAGCTTGCAGAGTAGCCATCTAAAATTTATATTTGCTTATAGAACAATGTGTCAGATTTTAAATATTATTACATTTTAAAAATTAAATATTGAGGTTTCTGTTCAGAATGGCCTTCATGTTAAATTCCTTCCTAAAAGTGCACATGATACTCAGAACTGTTCCTTATGTTTGAGCTAGGTAAATTATTTTAAATATAAAGTTTTGTTATGCTTTGTGGTTTCTTATCTTTGCATAAGGAGGTATGCCAGAATGGAATCTTAGTCTCCACAAAATGAATTCTAAAATTCTTGGATGTAGGATAATGTGAGCTTTGTTAATCTGTACGTCACATGAAGAAAAATGGTTTGAAGAAAAATGGTTTAAAGAAAAGTTGCAAAATGTCTCTGACTGTCTTGTCTCATGAGATTTCAGAGCAAGCCAGTTTGCCAGCATATTTTAATATATGCCCTGTGATGACAGGCTTTTGGGCTGAGAAAATCCAAGCATATTTCTTAATCCTGTGGCTGGCAAGGGCAAATGTAAGGCTCCACTAATGTATGCAATCCTGTGAGTCATCACTGCCCACAGAAGCTATCGTTCTGTGCTTGCAGCCTAATAACTTGGTTATTCCATAATAGTATGAAATCCATGTTAGATTTTGCCCATGTCTTACACATGCTGTGTCATTTTCAGTTATTGATGGGCAAGGGTGGAAATTACTTTTTTCTCCTTTATGGTATTTTCTTTAAAATCTGTGTACAAGGGACTGGTGTATTCCATATGCTTCAAGCTGAAGTCCTTACAAATAAAACAGAACTTGACCCTTGTGTCAAAAGACACAAGCAATTAATGTGAAATAATTTTGTTTTAATACATTGCAGTCATAAAGCAATGAGGATATGTATGCTTGTAGTACATTAACAGAATTAGAATTTAATTGCTGACCATCAGTTTAAGGCTGGGGAGTGAGGATGTATGTTTCATTCACAGGACTAATAGACTGGAGGGGACAACTGGCATTAGCAAATCCAGTTCTGTGATATCCTAGTTAACCTGCCTGTATAAACCTGTCCCTATATTTATCATGCTCATTTGTACAACTAAGGTTTCACCACTGCATCATGCTGAAGTTTCTCTAGAACTTCTCTCCTGTGATGATTTGAAACCTTCATTGAACAGTCATGCAGTATTCATCATTATTTTTTCTTGTGCCAAAAGGTTTTTAAACTGCATTCTGCCTTTCTATTTATGTAACATTATGTATTTTTGGAGGGTAGCCCCATTGTTCCCGCTCTTTGTTTTAGTAGGGTATAAAACTGAGGGATTTTAGAGTGATGAAAGATGATACAAAACTAACCTCATGAATATTAGTCATGCACATCATGAAAAGATGTTAGCTTGAGTCTTAAAAGGAGCAGGTATATGATCATTTACTGCAATATTGTGACAGAAAAGTCTTCTTCCTGAGTTAATCTATTATATCTGTGTGAAACAACAAGTAGGTCCCGTATAGCAGAGTACAGTGCCCATGTAGTACACGCTGTTTCCAGTTAAATACAGAACCAGAACAAAAGTCCACCTGAACAGTATCTGTCGTCAGCTGTGCTGTTTACAGAAAAACACGAGGAACAGTGCAAGTATGACTTCTGATATTATAGTAGATTTTTAATAAATTTCCAGAATTTACTATAATTAAAAGAAAATACTGGTTTATTCAATAAAAGTATGAAGCTAGTATGCATGAATTATCCTTAGCAAATTCATACAGAGCTTACTAATTTTTATTTCTCTTTTACTAATTTTTCTTTCAATTTGATTGAAAAATCAGCATATGATTGAAGTCAAAGGAGTAGTCTCACTGTTTATCTTAAATATATTTATTTCCAGACATATTTACAATTCTTAATTTATTCATTGTCAGAAATTACTAAGGAAAGTCTTAGAAATGTGTATTAGAATCTATCATACACATTACTTCTTGGTATTCTGGGATCGAAACCATTTGGCTTTTTCCTCCCTTAACTGTCTCCAGCTACACTTCCAGAAATGGAAGTTTTATTATTAAGATTTGCTCAATTTTTATCATTCTCATTAGCAAAGCTGCCTTTGCCACCAAGAGTTACACCATCAATTTTGCTTGAAGACTCTAGCAAGCTCTCTAAATTTTTGCATATTTTACTTAAGGATACTGTCTGCTTTTTTATTGCATAAGTCCAAAAACTTCTGTAATAAGTTTCCTAACTTCTTACTCTTGGCTCCTCTGAAACCAAAAATGTTAGTTACAGAATTACCTAACCTCTGTGTTTATGCAGACCAAGTTCAAATTTGCAATGGTGCCTTTAGTTTGGAGTAGAAAAATTAATAATTCCTTCAAATAGCAAACTAGTTCACTCATTAAATTCAGCTGTTGTGGTTTTTGTTTGGTTGTTGGTTTTTTTGGTTGGTTTGGTTTGATTTGGTTTTTTTTGTTAGGTTTGGTTTTAGGGGGTTTGGCTGATTGGTTGATTTTGCTATACTAAATGCAAAAATACATATTGGTGTATCACAGTTACTTCACAGAGATCATTTACCTAACACAATGTCATCCAGCCCAACATCACTGTTATTTGGATTCCCCTGGGGAGATGTGATAAATTTGTTTGTGGTTACCTGTTCTGTCCAGCATTTAAAAAGGAGAACCTTAGTTTAATCCAGGCTCCTAATTTTGAGGAAGCTGAAAAAATTCCATTTCTCACCCAGGCATTTTACTTAGGTAGAGATATGAGATCCCAAGTCATTAAATTGGTCTCATTATGACAAAAATATTTTGACATGAGTTTGAGATTCAAGCTAACTAGTTGTACACTTTAACTAAATCCATATTATTAGAATTTGTGATGAAGAAAGGTTTGAAAATGACAGTGTTTGAATGAAAATTTACTGCTAGGCTATGTAAAAATGCTAGTTTAAAAATAACAGGCTGTAGAAAAATTGACTTTGGATTCTAGATATTATTTTGCATCTTACGTACTATATTAATATGAATATTAGAAAAAGACTATTATGATTCAATTTGGGCATAAAACGTTCTCAAATTATATTTTTCTGAACATGCATTTACAAATGCTGGAAATTTTTAACTCTTATTTGCCTGGAAATAAGCACTATTTTCTGTATACAGAAATCAACATAGGCAATATTTACACTGATGATATTGTAGGATGCTTTCTTTACAGAATACTCTAATTTGGTTTCCCCTTACTGCTAGACAAATGATGTATCAAGGCATTTATGTTTTTTTGGTGAGAATTTCCTTTGAAATTGTACCTAGATCTCAAAGAGTCCTTTAAGCAATGCAATTTAAACTTTCAAAATGAGAGACATTTAGCTATAGAGGGCTTGTGAGTCAAAAGCAAAACTTAAATGCAGTTTTGAGACATGATAGTGAAATTTGTAGGGATTGGGGTGCCAGACCAAGTATTGGAGTCTGTGGAGACTTTATTAGGTTCTTTTTTTTTCAGGCTGTTGCTTTAGCTTGGACACTACTCTGCACCTGAGAGCAGTACGTAGAATTGAAATCACAAACGAATGAGTAGACTGTTAGCTTAATTCTCTGTACGTGTGCTTTTCTTATAACACTATCTGTTTTACACTCTTCAGGTCTATGACAGCTGGGATTGATGCTGCCCTTAGTAAAGTCAATGGCAAAACGTCCATGGTAAGCAATTAGAGTTTCCCAATCCTTGACAATGTTAAAATACACATGAACAAAAGCTTTACTTTGCTGCAGGTATGAACTAGCAAGAAATAACTCCCCAGAGTAAGAGAAGCAGGCAGGAATGTGCACCACAGCCACGAGTGCCTCAGGGCAGGCAGACGCAGTGCTTGTAAATTCTGCTGCTTTGTGCACCAGACTTGCTTTAGGCCAAAAGCTTTGAGGAAGTCAGCACATGTAACCAACATTTCAAGTGGTAACTGACTGAGAAAGTTTGTCAAGATTGATGTCTATATAATCATATACTAGATTAAGTATATGATTAAAAGGACAGAAAGCTTCCTCATAGTTACACATTTTATTCACAAAAAATAGTATGTTCAAAGCTACAAATCGCTTGCAAATGTGTACAAAGACAATTGATGCTGCATGCATTACATGACAGCACCAGTTAGAAAGCTGATTTTCCTGGTCTCTTATCTTTAAAATGCAGTGGCCCTATTTAAACACGACAAATGAGGACAAGACCCTGCAAAACAAGCCTTGTCTACTTCGTAGTGCTGATACCATTGTTCAATCAATGAAAAAGATGGATTTTGTTTTAAAAAGTGAAAATATATTATGGATTTCCTAAGGGATCCCAGTGAAAAAGCATGCATGTAATATTATTATTTAACCTGTAGAAGTAAGCTGAATACAAACTTTAGTTCTTAATTATGAGAAATGCTTATTCATATTTAGGGCAGCGAGTTACAATCATGTTTACCCCATAGCACTGATAAATGCTACTAAATTCAACTGAGTATTTTTCCAACAGAGGATTATGTCTTTTCAAAAGCTTTTCATAAATCTGTCAAAATCTGGAAAAAAGTTAATGGAGGACAGAGTGTCTCAAAACAAATAAGCTCATTAATATGCCAAAAAGTTGGGAGGATGAGGTTGGATACATTCTTCAAGGTGGCAACTTGAGTGTTGTGTAAGGACTCTGGTGCTTGCCGGAGGATTAGCACAAACCATGGACTAGGAGAAGCAGCAGCACCAAGAGTTCAGCTGAGCATTTACTGAAAGAGTCAAGAGTGGACTGTGTTGACGAAGGTGATTTAGTTTGGCAAGTAAAGTTCTTCAAATATATGTTTACATGTTTCCAATTTTGTGTATGGTCACTACTCAGAGCCCTGTTTTTATTCTCTTCTGTGACAATATTGGGGGAATAGAAAAGCACCAACAAAGCAGATACATCATCCTTTAGACCAGAAAGGAGGTCCAGAATTTATTTTTTAGCTGCAGGGTCAAGGTCCTGAACAAGGACTCTGGCAGGGTGCACAAATTCTGCAGTGCCTTGGTAGCAAGTACAAGGTTCCCTTTGTGATACCAAAGAAGGTCTTTAGTGATCAGTTAAAAGTGGGAAAATGTTCAGTTTTTATTCAATAGAAGTTACATGCTCGCTTTTTGAAAACAGAGAAATGTTAAAAATAAAAGTTTAAAGACAAAGCTTTAAAAATCTTAGATACTTTAAAGCTGTTACTATTTTAGCCTAATTATTTTCTGAACCCATAGAATACTGATGTATTTGACAACTTAACTTTGTATTTAAAAGAGCAAATTATCTGTTGTATAATTTCATTAAGCCAGCTCTCTTGTTCATGCAGTTTGAATTTGGCTAGGGTTACAGCACATTACATGCTTGAGGGATTGGCATTAGAAACTAAAATGGGGTTAGAGGAGGGAAAGATGACTTCAGACATTTTAGCTTTGCATATTTAGAAAGTTTATAAAAAAAGATAAAGGCAAACAAACAGATATTCTTGTTTTTGCTTTGCAGTGATTTAGCAGATTTTACATTTGGTTTCTTTAAAATTTTCTCTTATATCTGAGCCAAAACACTGAAATCTCTTCTATGTCATCTCCTTTGATGTGAGAAATAGAAGGATTATAAATCACAAAATCCCTGCAAACAGAATCTACTAGGTCCCTCGGAAAAATTGTGTAAATTTATTTGGATACACCACAGTGAAACCCAAACTAAAACAGCTTTTGTTGTAGGAAGAAGAAGGAGAGAGCTCTCAGTACCTCACACCAGCCAAAGGAGGATAACTATTTTGTGCAGAGTGCTTGGTGGGAAAGAGTTAGCCATAGTTTCTACACAGATTAGCAGGTAAAGGAAAAAACAGAAGGAAAGCATTATTACTAAATGTTTCATTATAAGGTAAAACACCTATGGCTCATATTCAAGCACAGGGAAAACAAATGAGCTAGTAAATATGTAGTGTTTTAATTTAGCAAAAGGACTTTGTTTTACCATGGTGGAAGCAAGAGTGTGGCTCTACATTGGTGGTACTTAGTGCTTATATTACTCATCATTGTACCATTTGCTTTTTTATTACAAATATAGCAGGAATAAGATCAATCATCCTACAAATGATGGACTAACATGAAAACAGCTTCAAAATTAAACTCATTTTGACCGACACGTGTTCTTATCAGATAGTACTTATAAAATTATGCATATTTCTACTGGAGTTGACATATATTCTGCAAGAACTGACATATATTTACGTAAGAACGCATACATAAAATGTTCACTCATATATACACCTGTGCATATGTATTTTCAGATGTATATACATGGATATCTATGTGGGTGGGTATACATACATACACTAACGTATGGATAAATCATATATTAGAGAGAGAGAATGAGAGAAAGGGGGTGGGGGGAGGCAGAGAGATGCACATCGATCTATCAGGTCCACAAACTCCCACAGCTCAGCATGGTCTGCTTGTAAAGACTGGGGCTCACAAGCTGCTGCTTCTAAGCACAGAATGGATTTGCTTCAGGAATGATGTGCTGACACTGACAGTGGTGACACTCACCTGACTGGTGACCAGCCAGGCTTGCAAGTGTGACCAGTGGAGAGAGTTAGTCCCAGGGTGGCATCAAATTTGGAACTCTGTGCCTTCTGGATGAACATCTTTCCATCCATAACCAGTGGGCTTCTGGAGAGACTGTGCCTCCAAGAAAGGGTATCAGGATAATAGTGCATGGCAGAAATGTTATATGTTTTCCATATCCACGTGAGTGAATTCTTGTGGGAATTACTTAAAAACAGGTCAAAGGAGGGTGTTGGTAAAACAGCATGCAGAAAATCTCTTTAATTGATATATTTACTTATGTTATTTGATTGACTTAATTCAGCAGCTAATGCCAGTTTCTAGACCGTATATTGGATGACATTATGTCTGTTGCATATAATCAAAAGAATGATATCCTGCCATCTTCCCTGTTGTAAGCCATAGAATTTGTCCTCTGGCTACACAAATCTCAGATTTAAAATGTTGTCCTAACTTGCAAATATGCAGAAATTATTTACTTTTTGCATCTTGTTAGACTAAATATAAACTGTACCTTATTGTTCATTATCCAGTTATTTCTTTTCCTCAGGAGTAGAAGAAAGTAATTCTGAAAGCTATTAGGGATGAAGATTGGTGCCAAATAGAATCTGAAATAAAATCATCTGAAACAAGCAATAAAATTGTGCATTCCTCTGCCATATTTTGGTATAGAGACAATAATAATTTCCCTTAGGATATAACCTTGTTCTCCTGACAATAGGTATTTGCTTCTAGCTATGATTTCTAAAATCATAAGTAAGTTACTTCAAAGTATGATTTTTATCAGTCTGAAATGGAGGCATGCCTCTGAGTTATAGATATACTTTAAAATTTGTTTCCTTTCACATTGGTGATGTACTCAGATTCCCTAATATGTGGACACAGACTGCTTTTTATCTTTTTTTACCATTTCTACGTATGAGAAAGTATATCCTGTCTTTTGTTTGTTTGTTTTCATACTACACATTCCTTGCTTTATTATCTGAGAAACAAAATTTTTGGGGGATATTTCATTTAGATGATAGTGCAGAGAACATTCCAACTCATCCTTAGGACAAAATATAATTTTTGTCACTTCTCAGATAAAACAGTGATAACTGTAAAATGAAAATATTACTCAACCTCTTGTTTAAATGTCGGAATTGTCCAATAACCTAAAAGCAGGCTGCATATATGATTTAAAACAGACACAGTTTTCTGACCACAGAAACTTCTGAACTTGCTTTTATTATAACAAATTAATTTCAAAATTAATTCAGCATTCAGGGTATGGGGAGTACAAAACATTTTATATATCAGTGTGAATATACTATATTTTATTTTTGTATCATTCAATCTTTTTTCTTCTCTCTTAATTTCAATTTGACCACTGGGCTATGAAATTGAAACATATACCACAAATACATGCTGAAAAAATGGGCAGTGAGGGACTGTCTTAGGGTTACAACTCTATGGGATGAATAAGGCAATCCACAACAGGCTGGGAAAGCTTGGAAGCATAGACTAGTCAAAGCAGTCTGTCCCCCTGATGATTTCACATATACTGTACAATAAAATAGTTATTGTTCAGAGCCCAGTTTTATTCTCTTCATTGAGTGAAAATATTGGGGGAATAGAAAAGCACCAACAAAGTGGATATGTCATCCTTTAGACATAAGAAATCCAGAAAGGAGGTCCAGAATTTAATTTTCAGCTGCCAGGTTCAAGATCCTGAACAGGGTACACTCATTTTGCAGTGATAGCAAGAACAAGGTTCCCTTTGTGGTACTGAAGAAGATAGTCACCTTTCTCACCTCTTTACTCACCCACCACTGGCTCATGACATGCCTTTAGTGATCAGTTAAGAGTGAGCAAATTCACAAGTGCTTTGTATTTTTTGTTGGTTGATTTTTTTTTTTCTGCTTTAACATCTTGTTAGGAATATTTCATCATGTTCAAAGCTCTGGGCAACATCACATGTTACTCTACATGTCTTAGCCTGGCTGAAAGAGCTTTTTGTCTACATTTTTTCCCTCCCAGCTAAGTGAAATTGCCCTTGTTCCTCTTTTCCATAACTGAAAATTTTGTTTTTGTTTGGCTGGTGCCGTGCATTTTGGTAACAAGAGTAAACTGGTTTCTTCTACAGCTCCATTAGTAGTGGTACAATACCAGATGGATGTGTGTTCCTCCTGTCTTAGCCTCCTCTCTTTCATTCTTTTTTCTCTGCTTATTACACAATTTGTTTTTCAAAGACCTATCTTGATATTGAACCTCTGATGCTCAAATCAAAATGAGTACTTACAGCACTTTCTGCTAACTGCGTGATACCAAGTGTGCATCGAGAAATGATGCCCAAAATACAGAATAAAATGTTGCAAGTTTAGGGGGTTTATAGAGAGGGAGAGATCTGAGGTCTAGAAATAAAACCAAACCTCGTGACTCTGAATTTGGAGCACTGGTTCAACAGTATAGACATTCTACATTTAAATTTCACTTTAAAAAGCATGTTACCTGCCTAAATAAAGATACTAACTGGCTAAATAGTTACTACATGAACACAGGTATACAGTACTCCTAGAAAACTAGTTTTCCATTAGTAACAGAATTTTGGGATCAAGAAAAATGTTTAGACATCTATTTCAATCTACTTCAAGCACTGAAAGACAATAAATTATTGCTGCTATTTAACAGAGTTTCGTGAATTGTGAAGGTCTTCATCGAGGGAGATGGATATATAATGTCAAAGTCCGGCTAAACTCATAATCTAAATGCCTTTTGCACGGCTGAGCAGTGGGGAGTGTGGAGAGGCGGCTTGGGGCACTGACTGCGCTGCCTGTGCTGGCACTGCCCGCAGCGCGGCCGCCACTGGGACCCGGCCCGGTGTGAGCCGGTGCAGTGTGAGCCGGTCCGGTGTGACCCGGCCCGGTGTGAGCCGGTGCGGTGTGAGCTGGTGCGGTGTGAGCCGGTGAGGTGTGAGCCGGTGTGGTGTGACCCGGCCCGGTGTGAGCCGGTGAGGTGTGAGCCGGTGAGGTGTGAGCCAGCCCGGTGTGAGCCGGTGTGGTGTGAGCCGGTGAGGTGTGAGGCGGTGAGGTATGAGCCGGTGAGGTGTGAGCCGGTGAGGTGTGATGCGGTGAGGTGTGAGCCAGTCCCGGTGTGACCCGGCCCGGTGTGAGCCGGTGCGGTGTGAGCCGGTGAGGTGTGAGCTGGTGTGGTGTGAGCCGGTGAGGTGTGAGGCGGTGAGGTATGAGCCGGTGCGGTGTGAGCCGGTGAGGTGTGAGCCGGTCCCAGTGTGACCCGGCCCGGTGTGAGCCGGTGCAGTGTGAGCCGGTGAGGTGTGAGCCGGCCCGGTGTGAGCCGGTGCGGTGTGAGCCGGTGAGGTGTGAGCCGGTGAGGTGTGAGCCGGTGCGGTGTGAGCCGGCCCGGTGTGAGCCGGTGCGGTGTGAGCCGGTCCCGGTGTGAGCCGGTCCCGGTGTGAGCTGGTCCAGTGTGAGCCGGTCCTGGTGTGAGCCGGGTGCGGTGTGAGCCGGTGCGGTGTGAGCCGGTGCGGTGTGAGCCAGTCCCGGTGTGACCCAGCCCGGTGTGAGCCGGTGCGGTGTGAGCCGGTGAGGTATGAGCCGGTGCGGTGTGAGCCGGTGCGGTGTGAGCCGGTGAGGTGTGAGCCGGTCCCGGTGTGACCCGGCCCGGTGTGAGCCGGTGCAGTGTGAGCCGGTGAGGTGTGACCCGGCCCGGTGTGAGCCGGTGCGGTGTGAGCCGGTGAGGTGTGAGCCGGTGAGGTGTGAGCCGGCCCGGTGTGAGCCGGTGCGGTGTGAGCCGGTCCCGGTGTGAGCCGGTCCCGGTGTGAGCCGGTCCCGGTGTGAGCCGGTCCCGGTGTGAGCCAGCCCGGTGTGAGCTGGTCCAGTGTGAGCCGGTCCCGGTGTGAGCCGGTGTGGTGTGAGCCGGTCCTGGTGTGAGCCGGGTGCCGTGTGAGCCGGTGCGGTGTGAGCCGGTGCGGTGTGAGCCAGTCCCGGTGTGACCCAGCCCAGTGTGAGCCGGTGAGGTGTGAGCCGGTGAGGTATGAGCCGGTGCGGTGTGAGCCGGTGCGGTGTGAGCCGGTCCGGTGTGAGCCAGTCCCGGTGTGAGCCGGTCCGGTGTGAGCCGGTCCGGTGTGAGCCGGTCCTGCTGTGGCCCGGTGCGGTGTGAGCCGGTCCCGGTGTGAGCTGGTCCCGTTGTGGCCCGGTCCGGTGTGAGCTGGTGTGTTGTGGCCCGGTCCCCTTTGGCTCGGTCCGGTGTGGCCCGGTCCGCTGTGGCTGCCAGCCTGGCCACGGCCGCCCGTGGCGCGCTACCCGAGGCAGGCGGGCCGAGGCGGGCGGAGCAGCTGCCGGGACTCAGCTGCCGCCAGCAGGGAGATGCTGCTCTGGTCCACTCCTCTGCTTGCACACGTGTTCGTACACACACTCACACGTGTACAAACACCACTTTTCTTACTCTGAGATTTCCCTGCCAAGGTGATGAAGGTAAATATGACAAACAAACCTCAATACACAACCTAAAACGTTTACAACACTAGTATGCAGTCTCAGTAATAGTGCTTAGCAGTGAAGAGAAACAATTGAAGTATATCCTCAGAGGATAATTCTGAAATAACATAGTTTTTTTTCTTTTGCTCTCCTTGGCATATTTTCTTTACAACACTCCATTCAACTTAAATTAAGCTTTTCTTTTCTAAACCTGGAACTGTGCATTTTTATTTTCCTTATAATACAAAGTTTACCTTGCAGGTTAAAAAAAAAATTAAGTCATGGAGCTATAATCATCAGCTCATAGAATGAAAAGATTATAAGTTTTATACAGGCTAAAAAATAAAACCTTTGAATTAATTAGCGTTTTATGAGTTTCAGGTACATGTTAAATATCATATTAATAGGGCTTTATTCTATTCTTATTAGGTGTTAGAAGAGAATTAAGTGAGGAAATGTAACTCATGTTCAATTTAAGAGCTCTTCAAACTAGGAAGATGTTGGAAAGTGATTAAAGGCTAGGCCCCAAAAGCATTACCAGCTTTAATAGTTTAAATTAATATAAGGCATAGGTTTGGGGGGTTTAACCTGAATAAGATGAATAAAATTCTATATCAAACAGAACACCCTTTAAAACTGAAATGTCTTGTCTTCAAAGTTACTTTTATATCTCTGATATAAGCACTATCATTTCTAATCTTCCCTTTCAATGAAGGATTACAAAGCCTATACTATTGCTCATTACCCAATCCTGTGTGAGAGATGCAATAGAAACAAGTGAACTAGTCAGTCAAAGGTAGATGAAGTTGCAGCTCTGAAAGAGCACAGAGCATGAAAAATTAATAATAAAGCACACATTTTCTTGTATATTAACAGGCAAATAATTCTTACTTATACTATATATGCATGTCAAGCATTTTAAAGACAATATTGAAATTGTAATCTAATTTTGATCATGAAATATGTTAAGCATTTCTGTAGCTTTATTTTTTGAGTCACAGCAATATTAACTTCTTTCATTGTTCCAACAAGAAAATATGAGTTTCCAACCATCAGAGAGACTTATCTCAATCTAGGTATGAGAATCAGAGCTAAAGGTTTCACTGTTAAAAACATAATCTATTCTAAATTCCTGTGGTGAAAATGCAAATAAGGAAGTTTTCACTGTACATGGTCAGAAACTCAAACTAATTTTATAGTTTTTCTACTTCAGGAATTAGAGATGACTTTGTCATGTAATTTCTGGAACATTTAATATCCCATTAGCATTCTATTACTAAAATGAAAAACATGTACAGATATTGATCATCCCAGAAAATAAAAAGCTGAACTAAAAAATGGTCACTTGAAGAAGTGCAGAAATGTCAAAATCGACATCAATTTCAGAGAATAGGTTGACACATTCCAAAGAATCCATTTTTCTGTTGTGCAGCTAAGGCTTATATCATATGCTCTAATACCTAAAGCAAGAAAGGCAGAGAGAAATTCTGATTTGAGATAACTCATTTTTGGAACTCTTCAAACTAAAAATTGGTAAGAGAAAGGAATGAGCACAATCCAAACATAGTATTACTTTTTCAATGTAATCTTGGTTTCATGCTGAAAACCCTAGGTCTGAGACAGAAATTTTGTCAGAAACAATGACACTAACTTAACTTTGTGCCCTTGTGCTCTGTTTTTCATAAACTTAGCTTCAGATCCACCATCCAAACATCTCTTTCAGTGCAGCAGCTTGCAACAGCTTTTGTGTGGGGAAGGTAGAGATTGTGAAACAAGGTAAGTGTTCGGAAAAAATGGCAAGCTGACAGAAACAGAAGAATCCTTCAATATTTCAGTGTTTTATCTGGTCAGCTACAGAGATTTCAGAATCTTGCTGAGAGGTTAAAGAGGCCTATTTCAATATGCATAAAGGACTACAGGCTATTTTTTTAACTGTTAAAACTAATCCACAGTTGAATGCAGATAAATATTCATCTGTAACTTACACACTTTTTCCTCTGTGAAGATCAGCGATTATTGCTGACTTTGTTTAAAAGTTAAAGTCATCCTCCTCTTTGTTCACTCCTCCGATCTCATTTGGCTTCCTTATGTGACTGCCAAAACTTCCTCTGACCTGAACATTACAATAACATTAGACTAAGACATGTTTTGAGTCAGGGTTTAGTATTGTTTTGATCAAACATCAGGATGTGATAAATAAGCACCTTTTAATGCAGATTTCTTCAGTGTAGTCCATGCCCCTGGACTTTCTCCTTACTGAATCCTGAGGCACTACACACTCTGCTACATGCTGTTTGCTTGGTCAGGGAACCCCGGGCAGCTGGGAGGAGAGCACCATAGCTCCAAACACCTCCTTGACCTCTTCCATGATGCTGCTGATAAGGTCCATCTGGACCACAGGAGTGCAAAAGTACTGAATCTTGCAAAGTCCAGGACAATATCCACATGGGCATCTGAAGAAGGCTAACCTGTATTTCCCCTCCTTTGTTCATAGCCATTGCTACAAAGGGCAGTCAACACAATCCATGCATTTGCTCAGCAGCCCTGCCATCCTTTTATCAAAATGCTTTTCAGTTCACAGCTTTCTCTCCAGTTTGCTGCAAAGATGGCATGTGCATAAAATGGAAATGGAAATTTGGAGACACATGGTGAGGAAAGGACCAGGGTAAAGCAGTATACTCTTCCACAGCATAAAGCTGCATGAGCACAAATTGCAGATTTTATAAAAAGGCAGCAAATGTTTATCTTGACTACACAGACTGAGTGTTTTTTGTCCCCTAGCCATATAAAATTAATATTAATCAGCAGAATGTGACATCAAATTATACAAATTAATATGAACTTCTACACAGGGTTGAAGAAAAAGGACTGTCTTTCAGAATGTTCAAGCAAGGAGAAGATGGGTTATTTTAATAACAGTATCATGCAGGTTCTTGTCCTGTTAAAATATTTTTATTATTACTAATTACTTATGTTCTAAGGGGGAAACAATGGTTTCTCTGTTCATTCTTGGACTATTTCAGAGCCAGAGTGCACATGAGCCAGCTTGTATTTCTTAAACCAAGTAAATGCAAGCTGTAGTCTTGAAGATATTTAAGGTGAAAGGCAGAGTGAAGATTTGACTAGTTCTCTGTGGTTTTCTGGGCAAGAAATTAGTCCTAAAACATTTTAAATTTACTATTTATACATTTCACATAGTCTTAATAACAGATTCATATTCTTACAAATTTTATGTATTTTCCAATAGGCTCATAAAGCTAGATTTAGAGGTACTTAAACTTTCTCCACAAGGACCTAAGAATTTCTGAGATCAGTTTTATTTGGTTAAAGGGACAATAGAAATTCTGTTTTGAAACCAGATGTGCAGCTTTCAGTTGGAGAAAATCAAAACTGTGGGCTTTCACACTGTTTCTGCCATCTGTGTTCTTGAATGTCAGACCTTGCTTTTGGTCTCTCAGTGTTTTTTGTTGAATATTAGTGACTTTCTCAGTGACACCACCTCTGGCTGGTCCCTAGAAGCACAATCTGGCAAGGCTGAAGTCTGTCTGTCCTAGTGCACTACTGAGTGCACTACTGCACTCTCTTTAGTGTCTAAGTGAGACTGAGCAGCTCTTACTGTTGCCATTTCCCCACTGTAGTTTCCATAGGAAAGATGCAACATACCTCCAGACATCCCATCTGATCTCATCTTGTCAACTATCAATAAGGTCTCTTCAAACCAAGACTGAGAAGCCAATGTTTTGCGTTGTTGTTGTTATTATTATTATTATCTGTATTTTGCCTCTCATTTTTACTTTGTCACTGCTTAAAAACAAGTCTTGGTCTCATTGTGCTAAACACTGCATGAACATAACAGATGAGAAAGTCTGTGTCCCTAAAAGCTTTCAGTCTGAAGGATAGGACATAAATAGCAGATGAAGCAATCAAGTCAGCTGGACAAAACTGAGGGAAACATGCTAAAAAACAAAACAACACAACAATCTAGTTTCATGCATTCTGCATCACAGCCACCATTTTCCCATCTGTTTCTGACCGATAACAGCCTGAGAGATATCATTTCCCCTGTTACTGCCTAATTTAGTAAAACATTATGTTAAAAAGATGTTGCCTCTCTGAGGGACATTAGTGAAATGAATACAAGTGAATACAGAGCTTAAGAGGTTTTGGCCTCCCAGTTATTCCAAAGGAAAATAAATGCAGTAAGCATCAATGTGATTCTTTGCTGCCCTATACTGCCAACAAAACTGGTAGTTCTAATAACAGGCAAGTTATTAGAAGCAAGTACTTCTCAGTCCTTCAGCTTTTCTGTGTGTAATCCCGCCAAGGTCAAGAGGTGTACAGGATAGGATTCAGCCATAAGAGGCTGGAAATTAGTTTCAATTCAGGAAACAGATGTAAATAAACCAAATCAAAGTGTAAAGAAAGGAGGGATTTCTTTTTCCTTTTAACTTTCCAGAGGAAGGAAAAAACCTTTGTAAAGGTATCATCCAGCAAAAATTTCTAAGCAACCTTTGCTCAAAATAGCTAAATGCATATTATATTTGAAACACTTTTTCCAGTCTTTTACTATAGTCCCATTATTTTTTCATCAGTGGAAGCCAGAAATTGATGTCCATTATAATTATGATTCACAGTAATTTGTTGTCTTAAAGAATTTTGGCAAAATTTGCAAAGGATAGGAAGCTAATAGAAAAACTAGAGGCAATATTTCTATATTTATTCACCTTTGAAAAAAGATGAGTTTTGATATGGTGATGACACCTAGACAATTTTCTTTTCAAGATGAATCTTAAATTTTAGGTTTATATTCCAATGTAAAGACTCAGATGTGTAGAATTTGAGTCTTGTTTAGCTTCATATGCAATATTTAAACGTTCAGTTGCAATTATCAAACTGATTATTTACTGATTTTTTTTTTCTTCTGCCATGCACTTTATTGATTTATTTGTTCTACTGAAAATTGTCTGTCAGCTGTTCGATTTGGCCACCTGACCTTTCAAAAACTTAATTAGGAAGCGAACACTTCATCCTGTGTTATGGATGTGAGAAATTCTGGCAGAGGCAGAGGCACACACATCTGCTACTGCTGTTTGCTGAGTGATCCTGTGTCCCAGCCCAGGTGCACTGTATCCCTGTGCTGCCACTGAAATTCCTCCCTTCCCTTAATCATCCATGTAAAAGTAATTCAAGCTTCTCTGTCTTACACTGTGAGCCATAATATGACAGTTATAATATATTGTGCAGTAATTTACAATTGTTTTGATACAATAATTTATCTGCATCTCAGAGGACTAGGTTGCTTTTGTGGTCCTTTCATAGGTAAGAGGAAAAAAAAAAAAAGCAAACAAGTTTCCTGGCTGCAATTTGAAGTGTCTTCACTTTTTCTTTTCTTTCCTTTCTCTGATCTGATCAATAGTCTTCGATTTGCCAGTCAGGCCATCTTGTACTTGGCTGCTAATTTAGAAACTTCCAGAAACAGAAATTTTCACCTTCAGTTTTCTATTTAACACATTCCAAACATCACTTCTCAGGTAACATGAAAGATAATTTCTTTCTCATCACAAGAGAAAAGAAAATTTTGAGCTATTTTCAAAATTACTCTGAAAGGATACAAGCTGTCTGCAAATTTTTTCTGAACACATTTCTTTCTTTTGGTTGGTTTGAGGGGTTTTTTCCTTCTTTTTTTTTTCCCCTTGGAAGCCCCAAAACTGATTAAAACTCAAGCTGTTAAGACAAAGTCATTTTGAAAGACTAATTTCATATCTTATATTTCTTTCCTATCCTTTAACTAACCTTTGTAATAAAGGATTCTAAAGAAATATAAGACACAAGTTACCCAATAACATACTGAATAGCATAAACTACACCCACAGGAGATCTCTGAAGAAATTATGCTCTTTGCCTTATTTAGTTTGTTTTTGCTTTTGAATATAGGCAGAGTGAAGACACAAAGATTTGTGTAGTTTATAAATAATTACAGTCTTCAGGACTAATTTTTTTCAAGATTTTGCTCGCAATATCAGAAAAACAGCATGGGAATCATAAGGTAAATAAATACTAGAACATCTGACCAAAAAATGTCTGATAGAATGTTATGAGAAGAGAAATAATAGAAGATGTGAAAGGGATAGAAGGAAAGAAAAATCAGGAACTAAAGAAGTGAGGTAAAACCCTAACAGAAGAAAACAATGGTACAAGAACAAACTTGCCTGTAATTTCTTCTCAGCCTTGCTTTACAGACTTTGCTTTTAAATACTGTTCTAAACATAATCATTTAAATATATCATCAGATGATGCTCTCCACAGAAAATAAGATTACCATATGCCATTTCACACATCAACTACTAATTTCCAAGTCAGTATAGATCTTCTTGTTTGGAATGATTCACTGATCTTAAGTAGAGATTCAACATACAATTAAATAAGCCTAAAATTAAATCCTTGTCCGTGTTTTCTTTTACATATGCTATTAACCTGTCCTTATGTTTTAATAGATTTGATTGTGTTACTGACTGTCTTCTGTTTTGTTGGTAAAATATATAGGTACATATATATTACTTTTCCCTGTAATTCCTTGAGGAATAAGAGAAACTACATTTTAATGGGAAATTCATTATGAATTGGTCAACATTTCCATTTATGATGCTGCTGTCTTTTTGTGCTATATGCTTACATGGAACTTGCTTATTGTTATTCTTCAGAAGTAATTGAATTCTATAAAACACATCATAATTTAAAGACAACAAAAGGAGAATATTTAGCCATACAGTTTATCCAAAGTGTAAGTAAAAGAAAGTCTGATGAGTTTTTTAAAATATATCACATTTTCAAGGCAGAGAAAGGTGAATTTTTATTTGGTATTAAATTATTTTGTAAAACCTTACTGGAATCCTTATTCCTGCTAATAATCACAATTCTTTTAAATTGCATGGCACTATCTTATACAGTAAGTAATGTCCTTTTCACAGAAATATATACTAGAGCCTACAAAAACACCATTTGTGTGAGGCAAAATTAATAGCAGTAACCAGTAGTAATATTTCAGCCTCTTGTCAGCTTGTAGCTGATAAAGTATTAATTCTTATGTCTGTCACAGAGAATTGAGATTACTGAGCTGCCACACTTATCAGGCATTATCACCTACTAAATATTTCATAAAAATGATGTAGCAAATCAGTGCTCTTAGGTTGTTGTGGGTTTTTTAAGCATTACATATCAACATATCAATACTCCTAAAGAAGCCAAGATGTTCCACGCTAGGACACGTGCAGCCTACAGCGTGCTGCCACTCAACACTAAACCATGGGTATGGGGACATTGCTCAGGCAGCTGCTTTTGAATTGCCACAAAAGACAATCTGTCACATTACAGAAAACTGAAATTGATGGCCGTTTACCTTAAGATGTTGGGCTGTAATCTGCTGTGGTCATTACGGCTTTAAACTGAAAGAAATTAGGTTCAGATTCTTCATTGAGGGTGGTGGGGCAGTGGAACAGGTTGCCCAGAGATACTGTGAATGCCCCGTCACAGGAAGCATTCAAGGCCAGGTTGGGTGGGGCTTTGAGCAACCAGATCTAGTGGAAGGTGTCCCTGGCCATGACAAGGGGCTTGAGGTTATCTTTAAGGTCCCTTCAAACCCAAACCATTCTGTGGTTCTGTGATTTCAGAAGCAGCTGAGCAGCCCCAGAACCTGTCTGGTACCTGACAGGAGCAGAGAGAGGCAGATCAAGCTCAAAGCTTCCAACACAGGGGACTAAGACCAGAAGGTGGGATGATGTCTGGGACTGCCACACTCTTCTATGGAAATATATATTTCCTGTGTCCTTTTGCCCTTTACTAGATAGCCACTTTTGGCTACTATTGGAGGAATGTTACTTACTCTTCTGTTACCTACTCTTTCAAGTATAATTAAGGAACTACAACAATACTCTCACTAAACACTGCAGGCATAGGGTTAACATTAAACTCGATTCTTGGGAATTTAAAACTGTAGGAAATTACTGTTTCTGTGACCTGAAGACCTTGTTGTTTTAATTACAATCCTTCTAATTACTGCTTTCATTCTGACCATAACGAGTCACATGCCTCTCTGATCATTCAGTCTCTGCTAACTTTATTCTGCTTCTCTGCACACGGTCATTTCTGTATGCTAACTCATGTCATGCCAATGATTTTGTGCACTGATTAACTGAATTACTTATTGAATGGAGACATCTCTTTTTCCTGTTATTTTCCCCTTTACTCAAACCTGCAACCTTCACAAGAAAAAGAAAGGCTGCTGTGTTCCGTGAACCACACAGATGGTGCAATTGGTGGTCTCTGAAATGATATTCAAGTACAATTGAGTCCTTGAAGATTATTTAAGCTCTTTCTCAATCAGGAAATATCTTTCAGATGATGGTATTATGTTGCTGAGCACTTTGAATTATACTTGTGATAGCCTCATTTCTAAAAGTGCCTGGGCTTCTGCAATTCTAGTATTCAGAAGAGTATATATCCCTTGACAACCTACATGTGATGTCAACTGCATGTGACTTTGCTCCTAAACTGAACCAACTAAAAAGAAAATTGTCCATGCCTATAGATTTTTATCAGTTGGTAGTGCTACATCTCCCCTCCACAGAAAGCCAGCATGTCAGCCATAATGAATGGTTTGTACACACAATTTTGCCTTTGAATTCATCACTCTCTTTACTGAAATGAAAACTGAAGCTGAGGTGTTTTAATGCCTTCCTATATACATAAATATACACAGATGAGGGATAGATAGATAGACAGACAGATGGAGAGGCAGAGTAAAACAAACACCCCCCCTTTTGTTAAATCAAAAGTGTTTCTCACCTGTAGAAAAATTAGCAATGCACAAATTCAAATCTTCATTTACTCTATATATTTACACATTGCCATTTCCTGAAGAAACACTTATCTTTTCTATCAGTTCATGAATCATCAGTCCTTTTAAAAGGAAGTCCCTTCTCTGCAAAATTCTGAATAATTGCATTCATATAAATATGGTTTCACTTTTTTTTTTTAATTATGATAACTCATTATATTAAAATATTGAAATGAATATTAAATTTTCTGTATTACACAGGAGACAATTTGAAATTATACACAGAAAAGGATTTGAGGCCCAGATTCATAACAGTGCTTCAATTACTTATTACTATAGGAAATGACGGGAAGGAGATGGCATGTAATAATGCATATGGAGTTTGGTCTCCCTTTTGTTCTCTTCTTGTAGTATTAGATGAAGGTAAATCATATATGAAAAATTACAATTTTGATCCCATTTGTAATAAAAAACCACAAGATTTTGTAGAAAATTTAAGAATTGTCCAAAATCCCACACAAATTTTCCAGCTTTTTTGCTGCAGAAAGGTTTAAAAAAATGACCCATATGTGCCGGAAGGACAAAAAAAAAAAAAAAAAAAAAAAAAAAAAGCTGAAAAGCAGATACTGAAGTACAAAATAGAAGAAACATTTTTAAATTAATTGTAATTTTGGGGGGCTGGTTATTTGTTTGCAAACATTTGGGGCTTTTAAAATCATTTTTGCAATGAAAATATTTCTGTTTATGGGAATATAAACGGTCCTGATTTGTAACTGTTTGGAATGATATGCAGAAAAAAATTATGCGCAACATACACCATGCTCTAATATGTTTTTAATATCTCTATCTTATCATAAATAGTGTGTTGAGTTTAATTTCAGATTTACTTTCAGTTTTCAGGCAAGTGAATTCTAAGATGCAATTTGTTTCCATCACCTTCATGTCATAAAAACCCTGACCCCAGCAGAGCTTTCAGGAGTATATTCCTCCACTGTAGAACTAAAAAGGATTTAGAAATGTTAGGATTTGCATAAGGTGTTTTGTACGGCTGACAAAAGAAAAAAAAAAAAAAAAGGCCAGGAATGACAGTCATAGTCTCTTCAGGGGAAAAGAAATCTGTAATTTCATCTTTAAACTTGTATGAGAATGTTAGTTTTCAAGGAACAATATAAAGTTAATGATCACTCTGCAGAAGCCAAACAAGAACATGACTAGGATCTGCCTCAGTACTATCCTTTAGACTTTATGGTCATTTTCACCTGATACAAAAATTACTTCTCTATTCCTCACCCTAATCCAGTTCTCTCAGAATATACAGGTATGTAAATTCATACAAATGGTGTCATCTCTGAAATCGCACATTTACTGCAGTTCTGAGACAGAAGTGTTTATGCACCATGACATTTGTTTTTGATTTAGTAATGTCTTAGCCTGATTAGGACACATGAAACCCTAATCTGCAACAGCTTTGTCTGTAAGATTTCAATTACATTACACTCATATTTATGCCAACTTTGCTCAATATTCACACGGGGATGTAATTTTAATTTCATATTACATAAAAATGCGTATGAGTATTTTGAATGAGAACAGAATACACATTGTCATCATTCACCCACAAAATGTTTATTCCTTTATTATGTCTCCATGTCTCATGCTGAACTGCATATTACCTCTAAATGAGTTCTATAGCAACCCTTTGGCACCTTGCAGAAAGAAGAAATTTAAAGATGCATAAAATACTTTGAAATGTCTCCAGTTCTTATTTTCCTAATATTTGGACCAAAATGGATGTAACTTACAAGCTATGAAGTCGAGTGACCTGGCAAGAAACAGGCCAGAACTCACTCTTAGTTACCTGTGTTCACAGTTCTTTTGGTGTTTCCAGGTCTCTGTTCATGCATGTATATGTGCAAGTAGATACACATAACTGTAAAAACTGCCAGGCTGTTCTGTTTGCCCTCTGTGTTTAAGGATCACCTAGGTTTTTCTTTACTCAGCAAGTTGGAATTGATTCATGTGCACTTCTCTTTGGTTTGTATTGAAGAATCCAGAAAATCTAATTACTGTTTCAAGAGATCATTTGAACAGCGATTCATGAGATATAATCCAGATATTTCTTGGAGAAGATTTTAGAAGCACTAGGAACCTTTTTGTGTAGATTGACTAAAAATTTTAATGAAAGCATGACACATATGAGGCTACTTGGTTACCCTTTTTCAGAAAGAATACATTCCTACAGGCATTTTATTCCCTTTTAGCTAAGCTTTGGAAAAGGCATGCTAAAGGCTGTTTGTTAAATGGTGTAGTGTTAGGGAGGGGGGAAGATTGTGTTAAGTGGGCTTTTGTTTGGTTTGTTTTTTGATTTTTCCATTGCTGATTTGTAGTTCTTTTCAATATTGCGGTGGAGCATTTATAACATGAAACAGTTCTGAGGAAAATCCTTTTGTATCTACAAGAAGATTCCATATGTGGGCACTTTTGGCTGAGTGCTACAGCAGAGGTATCTCTTTTGCTTCAAGACAGATATTTATGGTATTTCATTTTGCCCTTTTTTCCCCCCAGAACTTTTTCAAGGGTTTCCACTTCTTATTTTTTTGTGTTTTGCTGCAAGAATACGAACCAAGATAACAAGAAATAGGTTTTTCTAGCTCATTCATGTATCAAAACTAAGTTCAAGCCAGGGCAATGCTGTCCTGGCATGGGCCAATAGTCCCCAAAATCCACCTTCCACAACAGTGGGGAACAGCAACATGCAGTATGGAGGCGGGTTGCAACAGGCAGCTCAGTGATTTCAGAATTTGTTTTAACTTAGCCTGTCTGAATTCTTCCTCATAATCCTGGACTCATTGAATTGTATGATTATTGACTGCATTGAGAACCTGTTGGGTGCCAGCATTTGTCACCATAGCTATATTTTCTCTGACTTTGTTACTCTTTTTCAGTAAATGTCCTAAATACAAAATAATATGCATGTGTCACTCACTTTCCATATAGCAAACGTCTGCTAACCAACTTCTCAAAAATATTTACAGATCTGTGGCCTAACGTGTGGATTAAAGGTACAAAAGATAATTGTGATTAATTACAGTACATTCTTGGTGCATGAAGATACATGTTCAGGTAAATTTGCCTGCCAAAATAATTGAATGTTTCTTCTTTTATGCATTTCTAATTGAACATAATTTTCGGCATCTTATTACGGCTACAGTTCTTGGAAAGTTGCAGCTATACTTGTACATATAACATAGAAAAAGATACTATTTTAAAACTATCTCAACATTATGGTGTAAATTTTATTCCATTGCTGATGTCAAGATGACAAGAAGCTGAACTTTTTACGTCCATAAATACTCTGAGTACCTTAAAAATATCTTACAGATAAATGTCTTTCATCATGCTTCCTCTTAAAAGAATTATATCTACCCAAATGCTAAAACAATTAAATGCAGAAAAAACCCTGATCCTCTTGTTGCAAACTTAAAAAGTAATCTATGTTTTATTGAGCTGGCAGAGAAGAACACACAGCTTTCAGGGACAGAAATGTTTCCTATTATACTGACAGTCCATTCGCAATCCCCATTCTATCACACTCTTTCATCCTCTGCTCAGAAATATGATACAAATGTTATTGTCTCAAGCTGTGTTTATGACACGAGCTGTAGCAGAAGAGAAAAGTTAGTTATTTTAATTTTTGGAGGGAGGAGGGGATGTCTTTAACAAAAATGTTAGACTTGATCCATGGGCCATCATGTTTTAAATGGATTTTTCATCACACAATTTATTTAATTTGGGGAGCTGTTATAACAACAGCAGAAAAAGTTTGGGTTGGGGATTTGGGTTGTTTTTTGGGGTTTTGCTTGTTTATTTTTGTGGTTTTTTGTTTGTTTGTTGGTTGGTCGGTTTGGTTTTTTGGTTTTTTTTGCTGTAGTGTATGCAGATTTTCATGTTACAGTACAGCTCTCATGTCCATTCCAGACATCACTGTATTCTGATGTATTGGGCAGGTATAAAATTATAAAGTCAAGAATATACTTTAAATGCCTTTCCAGTTTTTTACTTCACTGAAGCACTATTTCCCTCACAGATTCAGTGGCTGGCCTGCTATTGATCTAGTAGTCTACAAAATTCACATACATTAGGTGAGAAAACATAAACCTGTGAAGTTCACTGGAGGCAGAAATCTTGCTAAGCTGGACACTCCCTTTTTACCCTAAAGAAGCCTTTGTTGACAGTAGGAACCTCTAGCCACTTGGGATCTCATTTGGCAGGAGAGAAGCACATGGTAACTCTACCTACCTTGTAGCTGAGCACTGAAGAAATTGGAGCACTTTCTTGGGAGTGAGAGGCCTGGCTTGCAGATATTACAGAACCTACAGGTCAAACCTACTTGATGCACTACACAGCTTGAGAGCTGAGGGTGATGTTCCCCAGCTGAGCAACAACAAGAGCAAGTTTCTCAGCACTGAAATGTCATCCCAGTTCCCATTCTCTCTGTATCATCTGTACAATAATCACATAGGGAAAATCTCCTGAGAAGTGAAATGAATGTCCTGCCATTGCGTTCACCTGCTGCACGGGTGCACTGCCAGCAAGGTTCAACCCCAGACAGAACACACTTAGTGAAGTCTGTTGGAGTCTAGAACATCCCTCTGGCCACCCTGGAGGGTTTGGAGACCAGACAGGGGGGTCTGGGATCTGTACAAGGGGGTCAACCAGCCTCACACAGAGCCCAGGAGGACATTGCCTCTGACCCCTGTCCATGGGAGTGAATGCCCACATTGTATGAAGAATCACAAGCTGGGAGAATTCAAAATAAGTAGTATTTAGTTTATCATAGAATGTAAATGTAGAATCTAGGATTCTCAGTATATGGGGTTGAAGAGGCAAGATGGAGGAATTGGGGAGTGGCCCCTGTGCTCCTTGTTCTTGCTCTCGTCCCCCATTTTCTGCTGAGTTGGATCTCAAGGATTGGTTTAGAGTAGAACTGACATGTTAGCATAGGTAGTAGGTATTGGTACAATTTTGTAAATAAAAAGTACGTTGTGGACAGTGGTTGGGTCAGGGGTACTGTACATAAGGTGTGGGGCTCTCTGATCCGCCCAGTCTGCAGCGTGTCCTGCTCTGCTGGGGATGCCTCACAGAGCTGAGAAAGAACTAAGATAAGGTACCCTGCCAGGGAAGTGCCTGGCAGAGCTGAAAAAGGACTGAGATAATGAAGAATAAACAACCTTGGAAATGTGCACCGGTGGACTCAGCTTGTCGTCTCTACCTCTGGTGTGTAACACTTAGGGCAAAGAGAAGACTGAAAACCTTATTACCTCTGGGAACAGCAACCCAGAGGAAACTCCCAGGGAAAAGCAACCTTGGGGGAACCCTTAGTACCTTGAGGGACACCAACCCCAAGGAGAATCTCAGGGAAACAACAACCTTGAGAAAGTCCTCTGTGCTGTTAGTTTGAAATTGATAAGCTCATGATGCACTCATGTAAAAGCAGGCATATCCACCACTTTGAAGCAGAAATTATTGAACTTCTTTTCCTATTTTTAAATTACAATAGTCCTATTTAATGTGATAAGTTTGCATCCTTCAATAATATGATGAACTAAGAACACATTTGCAGCAAATGTGGTGAATGATGCTATCACATGTGCTTACAATATCTCTCTTTTTAGGGGACATCTATAATTCAAAGGTGTTTATTACTTCTTTCAACCATTTGGGTTCATATGTTGGACATAAATTGTTTGTTCACTTTTGTGTATTTTGAGCTGAGTATTTCGATCATACTGGACTCTCCTAATTTTTTTCTTCATTTCCCCTGCAACAAAATGAGTTAAACAGAGTTAAAATGAGTTCTCAGACAGTGTGCCCACAGAAAAATACCATTCTTTAGCAGATTTGTTTTTAAAGTGCTCTCCTAAGGCCATTTAAAAAATTCTTCATCTGCAGTGTGGATATTCACATGATGTTTAACATTCCTTTGAGAAACCACAATTTAATCACTCTCATTTGTTCCTCTGTGCCATTTTAAAGCGGTTATCTTATATAGTCATACAGGAAGGTTGAACATATGTGATACTTTAGCAGTCTTGGAGAATGAATAACAAAAAAATTCATACTCTTTGGAACTGCATTTGAAAGATAGAGAACTAAAACTTCTCTATCAATATTTACTGTTTAATCCATGAAACCATGAAACTATTTTCTTAGAGAAAAGGAGAAGGGGCAGACGATGATCTTTTCTCTGTGGTGACCAATAACAGGACTGGAAGCAAGTTGTGTCAGGGGAGGTTTGGGTTGGATATTAGAAAAAGGTTCTTTACCCAGAGGGTGGTTGGGCATTGAACAGGCTCCCTGGGGAAGTGGTCACAGCATCAGCCTGACAGAGTTCAAAAAGAGTTTGGACAATACTCTCAGGCACATGGTGTGATTCTTGTGGATGGTCTTGTGCAGGGCTGGGAGTTGGACTCAGCAATCTTGGGGGTCCCTTCCAAATCAGCTGTGATTCTGTGATTCCATAATCCTTATTTGAAATAAATGTGGAAGTGTTTTTATGTTCTCACTAATCTTCATAGATGAACACTTCTGTCTAAGTTCTGCTGATGCACTTACCATGCAGTGAAACACCCCAGAAAGAGGGACCAAGAGCAGGACACAATTCCTCAGTCTAGAAAAATCCCTGTGGTTGTATCCTGGAGAAAGGAGAGGCTTTATACTAGAGATGGCAGGTAGGCTTCTTCTGCAACTGGTGATCACTTACTGTGCAAAAAAAAGTGGAGGCATAACCTAAACATTAAAATAGAACTCATGATAAACATATCCAGACAGTCTTTGTTTTCAAATCCAAACTCACACCTTCTAGGATATTTTACACTGCCTCTTTTAAGAAGAGATTTGCAGTTAGTAAAAATGAAATCCAATTGAATCAAAAGATTTATTTTTAATACTTAGCTAATATAAACTATTTCTGTCAGGTCTCCTCGTACAGCCTGAGCAGCTCAGACATAAGCACAGAAAAATCCCTTTTGGAGACTAATTTATAATCTGGTCTGGTGTGTGCATATGCCTCTGTCAAAGGGTATTTGTCACCTGATTACCAGGTTTCAACTACAGACTAAGAGTCATGTTTGCAGTTCTGTCTTGAAAGCTCCAGACACATTTATATGACAATGTTATTTTGCCATAATCTTTGTAAAATATGAAGCAAAAGAAAGATGCAGAACAAAAACCAAAAAAGATTTATGAAACTGAGTTGTCTCAAGGCTTCTCAATAATGAGGGCAAAAGAATTTCATCACTACAGAAATGAGGGACCAAGACGAGGATGCATATGCTATGGTAAGGAAAGGAAATATGGAAGGGCAGGAGTAGGAGTAGGCATCAATATACTGCCCTTGGAAGCATGAGAATTTTGAATGGGATGACTACAGAAAATCCCCCTCCTCTGGTCTGGCAGGTTTCTTCAGCAATTTTCCATCCCACTTCTTCCTTTTATAGCTTACACAACAAGTAAAGTAGAAATAAAGATTGTTTTTTGACACTTAGAGTAAACATTGATCATGTAAAAAAGAAAAAGTCAAATTCCCAGAGCTTTTATCAGAAAAAAAGTTAGTAAATCTGCATTCTGAATTATTCCCAGGGTATAGACTGTCTTTTGGTCCTGTCCCAGTCCCACTGAACTCAAATAGCAAAATTCCCATTGGATAATTAGGAAATAGTTCCAGAGTCTATTTCATGACACAAGTAAGTGTGTTGTATTGAAATATCATGATGAATTTTCAAATGTAACTTTAAAAATTAGTTCTGCTATTGCAAATTCTGCTACTGTAAGGTTTCATAAACACTCAGAAAGTTGGTAATAAGGGGGCTATTGAAAAGATTTGAATAAGATAATTTAATGACCGTGTAATTTTACTCAAATGTTCAGGAGAAAAGAAGTGCATCTACAATATTGTAGTTGTTAAGAGACACAGGAAGTATCAGATACACAGTGTAGATGGTGTACAAGAAATGTCGCTCTATTCTCTCTCAGTAATAAGATTAGATAATATCAAACAAAGATTGCCTCCAGAGAGCTCTCTAGCAATACTGAAAGATCATTTGCACTTTGAGCAATACGAAAAAAAAACAGAGACCCATCGATTTTTAATTTTTTTTTTCCCCCAGAACCTGGTGAAAAAATCACCACATGCAGGCTCTCTATTTTCTGACAAAATGGCTGCCTTAGCCTAGCTTTGACCAAGATACTGATCTGGGCCTTCTAATGCCAAAGGTTTTATACAGCCAATGAAAACCCCAGTTCTGAAGCTTATTTTACCTTACACTTCCCTACCAGCAACTGTGTCTGAGTAATCACATTCCAAAATATGAATGTGATTTATTTTTCAAAACATATTTTAAATGTTGGGAAATTCACTTATTTTTTAAAAAAGGCAGGGGGTCCCAAAACTTGTGTTAGCCAAGCAAAGATAAGGATTCTCTGGTTAAGAGGAAGAGTAGATTACAGAGATGTAATAATCTTCTTATTGAGAAGACTTTTTGACCATCAAGAGAGGAATGTAGGAAGTAAGTGCATGTGTACCCCTCCTTCACTTCTGTGGGGAAGAGAGGTGAGGGAAAGGGATGAGACAGCTCCTTTCCTCTTCCTTCTCTTGAAGCAAGCAGTTCTTTTGTCTTCCCTGTCCTTGAAAAAAATCATGCCTTCTAAAAAAGTGCACAGATTTACACAAAAATGTCTTAGCAGTCTCATACCTATAGGTTGCTGCTGGCATATGCTGAAAGCAACAGTTAAAGGAAACACCTATTTCTTATATTCCAAAACTCTGCTTGAGTCAACACGGAATTTATTCCTTGGAGCCGTCGGGATTTAGAGGACACAGGCAAAATCTGGCGGAATCTCCAGTTCACAAGGGACTTCAGTTTAGCTCCAAAATTTAAATTGTTAGTGTTCAAGTAAGTTTGAATTTAAGAGAAAAAAAAGGTCTTTTATTCCCTGTTTAAAGGATTTTCTTCAGAATCTCTTTGTCTTTTTTTTTTAATTTTTTTTTTTTTTTTTTTTTTTTTTTTTTTTTTTTTTTTTTTTTTTTTTTTTACATTCATAGGCAAGCCTCATTTTTCTTCTCTAACTAGAAATAGCAAAAGTAATAATGACTCTGATCTAGGTCTGCCAGCAAGCCTGGTCTAAATGAGGCTTTCATACAGTGATTAGGATTTTTGCCTCTTTTCTTTGATCTCTAGTCTTGCCCTTGGCATTTGAAACGCTGCCAAATGGACCCTGACAACACTTCATGTCCACTCTGTGCTCATACACTCAGGTCTCTGTGAAACTGTGCTCTAACTAAATCTGTCTCCATAAACAGTCATAAGAGATTTTCTTTGGCTGTGGGGCAGGATGAAACATTTCTGGCTTCTAGTATGTTTATATAATGATCACAGGTTGAAATTAGAAGTCTCAAAGATTTCCCTTTCTCTTGCTTATGTGGAAGCTTAAATGCACCATAAAATGAAACAGAAGATAGTGGATTTGGATCAAAGTTAATACAACAGCACCAAATAAAAGGAATGTACAGAAAATTAAGGTCAATTCTTAGTTCTGTTAGAGTTAAAAGCAAAATATCTAGCTGTCACAACTGAGCTCATTTTGATTAAAATACAAGTGGAAATATAATTTATTAATCTGTATATTTGCAAAGTTTGGGGTTTTTTTATCACAGATGTGAGAGATAATTTTTCTTGAAATGAACAGCTGAAGAAAAGATCCAGTTAATGCCAATAGGTGAATGTAACCTGAGCAATTAATAACTATTTTCAGCTATTATGAAATGACCATCTCATGTAGTACGATGTCATACATACCCATTTTCGTCATTATCAAAAATCACATTTTCCTCTGCCTTTTTTTCTTTATTTCTTTATTTTCCCCTCTTTCTTGCACACAATTTAGTAACTGGTAGTACTCATAGGGTAGTTTTAATTTAATTATGACTAATGTTTTGTTTGTGTTGACTCTCTCAGATTGCTATCAGCCTGCAACTCTTAGTAGTTTATTTTCCTGAATGGGGTTTTGCAAAAAAGGTAACTCTACACTTTTACTTTATCCTTATACTTTAAGATGATATATATGGTTTTGTTTTAACTTTGAACATAAAAACTCTTAGAACTACAGTGAAATCATTACTTTGGAACAGAGCAAGTATCCATCACAGATCTCAAAATTAGGATTTTGTGTAATCGGGCTTCATTCACTTTCCTCATGGACTTTTATTAAGGAGGTAACACAATCATTTGAAAATCTTTACCACTGCCACATGCTTGTTATCTCCAGGCTGGATTGGTATAAAGCATTATAATTCTAGTGGTAGCTGGGGTCAGGGCAGAGCTCCAGCTAGGTGGGAGGCGACAGGCAGTTCCTCAATTAGATGAGTCACTTCATTTACCTCTAATTCATCCATCAGGTCCCAATCAATTCCCATTTGCTATTCAAGATGTTGCATTGCTCACTTTCCTAAGAAGTTCAAGAATGTATCAACACTTTGCCTCCAGCAAGAGTATTTCAAGATTTGCAGCACATTTCATGATTCCAGAAGGAATGAAATCTGTATTTGGGGAGAATTTTTGGGGGGGGAATGTTATAATGAATTAGCATTTTCCTTCCTCTCCATTTAATAAGGAAGAGTTTTATAATTAGAACCCTTGTCTTGCTGATAGGTTCAGGGCTTGTAATTCTATTCTTTCTGATTGAGTTTATAAAGCTACTTCCCCAGTTTCTCGGGCTACATACATAACCTGTTTTGAGAACGATACTGCTCATAAGATACTGAGATGGAAGAAATCCAGCCTTATGTCCTCATTTGAAATCATTACACCAAGATTTATACTTGAGATTCCTGTTTTGTAGTTAGTGGCTTTTGCTACATGTCTATGGTCTGTAGGTTGTGATCATATAATCCATATTTCTCAATCAGATATAGAGAGGATCTAGGTAAATCAATGACAGTACCTTCCCCTATGATCCATCCAGGCAAGAAGGAAGTACAGTTAACTACAGTAAGCACAAAATAATAGCAACTTGAACAAATTCTTCTCTATAACTGCTCAAAACCCATGGAACTTCCACAGCATATTCACATAACTGATCAAGGGGTAGGTGCCTCCTCAGGAAGTTTGCTGGTAACACAAAGCTGGGAGGAGTGGCCAGTACTCCAGACGGCTGTGCAGTCCTTCAGATACCCCAGCCCTTCAGAAGGGCCCCAACAGGCTAGAAAGACGGAGAGCAAAGAACCTTCTAAAATTCGTCAAAGGCAGATGCAGGGTCCTGCACCTGAGAAGCAATAACCCCATGGACTAGCACAGGCTGAGGGCTGACCTGCTGGAAAGCTGCTCTGCAGAGAAGGACTTGGGCATCCTGGTGGACAACAAACAATCCATGAGCCAGCGGTGCCCTGGTGGTCCAATGGTATCCTAGAGTTCATTTGGAAGAGCAGCACCAGCAGATGAAGGGACATCTGATTATCATGATCCTGCCCCTCTGCTCAGCCCTGGTGAGGCACATCTGGAGTGTTGTGTCCAGTTCTGGGCTCCTCAGGACAAGAGGGACACGGAGCTCATGGAGCAGGTCCAGCAGAGAGCTAGGTAGGTGATTTAGGGAATGAATGGAGTTTCTCTCCCATGAGAAAAGCAGAGGGAGCTGGGCCTGTTCAGCCACAAGAAGAGGTGACTGAGAGGGGACCTCATCAATTTATTTAGGTGTCTGCAGGGAGACATCAGAGGATGTTTCCAGACTCTGCTCAGTGGTGCCAAGCAACACAACGAGAGGCAATGGGCAGAAACTGATTCACAGAAAGTTCCTGAATATGAGGAAGAACTGCATTACTGTGCATGTGACTGAGCACTGGAACAGATTGTCCAGAGGTGTTGTGAAGTCTCCCTCACTGGAGAACAGTCTGAACACAACCCTGTGCCATGGGCTGTAGGATGACCCTGCTTGAGCAGGGAGGTTGGACCAGACAACCCCCTGTGTTCCCTTCCAATCTTACACATTCTGTGATTCTGTGAAATTATTTGAATAACGGAAAAGTTGGGTTGTGCAAATACAGAACAAAAATAGCATTCTGCCTTTCCTGGAGTCTATCCAATTTCTTTAACTGCATTATAAAAGTTGTATTCCAAGAGCTCTGGAAAGTATTTCACTCACTTCTTTATCGAAAGAGCATCTTGATAGAGAAATGGAATGACGTGCATGAATTAAAACATGAAAGATCACTAAAAAATGGGCTTCTGAATGTAAAGTTCATGATGTGTTGTTAGTTGTGGACAGTGGATTTTCTTTGCATATTGTGTTCTCTTTTTATTGGAAGCTTGCTGAGTGCACTGTAAGTATAATGGAGAAAAATAGCTTTCACATGTCCTAGCCTGCAGCAGGAATGATTAAAAGTACCCAAATTTAACCAACAGAGTTTCTGTATTTTGGAGAGCAATTACTTTAATCGGTAATCCTTGTTAGTTTGTTTTCCAAATCTGGGTTTATGGCATAATTCAGAGACTCTGCAACTATTTAACAATTTCTCACATTTGTCTTGAAGTGTAAGAAAGAGAAAGCCTTTTTATACATTTCTTGCCCCCAGGTAAGTATATATATCCTGTGTAGTTCAGCTACAGAAAGAATAGAGGGGATGTTTTTACACCTGAAATGAAATGACTATAACATTTCAGTGTGAACAGTCTTCTACCCCTCCTGCTGTCACATACCCAGTCTTGCTGTAGCCACTAGTAAAAAGTGCAGCCTCAAATCCATACTGACATTTCAATCCAGACATTTTGAAAAGACAGGGTGTAAGGGCTTATTTTATGTTGATCATTAGGAGTGATAAACTGTTATGAGGTGTTCAGCTGTTTCGATAAGCATTTCTTGAAAAGCAGGATTTCATATTCAGACCATGCTTTCATTTCTTGAAATGAGAGCAGGACCTAAAATATATTTAATATTCACTCCTCCTAAAAAAAAAAAAATACTTCTGGTTTCTGTATTTTTCTGCAGGCTTCCAGCATTCTGGAATCTGCTTTTAGTCTCCTAATTGAAACCACATAAACCTGCTGCTAGCAGCCCCTATCCCTAATCTGGGTCAGACCCTTTTGCCCTCCACAAGGAGAACCAGACCTTCTGGGACCCCCACACCAGAAGTCACCTGCTGGGGTATCTTTGAGTGTCACTAGATTTGCTAAAAGTTGGTGAACTGGAAGATACTTTGAATAAAGCATTTCAAGTGAGCCAGTATTAACAAATAAAATCTGATTTATTTATATTCTTTTAAGAAAATGTGTAACCAGCTCAAACAGTAAACATAAACATTTACCAAATATATCAGATTGTTGGACTTTGTGTGCTTATGCCTTTGTGTGCAACACAAGGACATAAATCTGAAAACCAGATTTTTTTTTTCCAACAGTACTCACTGTAATTTTCATGGTGGTGACAGAAGTTCATCTCAGAACTGGGCCTTGTATTTCTGCCAACACACAGCATGCTTGACCTGCAAAGCCCTTGCTATTCCAGAACTAAGTCTCCACTGAGCAAACTCTGACAGTTATGCAGACTATGGCAATGTGGATCTGTAGCTAGTTAAAGGGAAAATGACACCAAGAAATTAATTTTCACTTGTGACACGAAGCAGTTCTCCAGATAAGATAGCAGAGAGGCATAACTTAATGCTCCCCAACCTATAACACCATTGCCTAATAACTGGTATTCAGCTGGCTGCAATTTTGCAGTGAAAACTCAAAAAGTATAATTTGGTGATGAAACCAAAATGAGAAAGCTTCACAGCATGAATAAATACATTCAAAGCAGGTCAATAAATTTTGATTAGTTGGTTGCCCCTTCCTTTTAGCAGAAAAAGTCAGTCGTATTTGATGCAGTTCCTAAGCAAGTATATCACGTGAACAAGGGAAATATTTTATTTTTGACTGGCATTGGTATAGCTCTTGGGAGATCTGGTATTCACAACATCAGCTTCAGCAATTCAAGGAGAGGCCACCTAAATCTCTGGTATGTCAGAGCTGGCCACGTGAGGTGCGGTGAGCTCTTGCCCGGCGCGCTGTTGCTGGAGCAGCAGGGACGCATGTGATGGCTCTGGTGTGTGACACCAGCCTGTGGATACTGACAATGGTCTGAATTTTAGGCATCAGGCAGCAGCAGTGTCTGAGTGAAATCATTCACACACCACCACCTTCACACAGGCCTGAGAAAGTGGCCTGGGAAAAATAAAGGAGGAACCATAACAATCCTTGGAAAGTGAAAAACCATCAGCAGGTGGTGTTGTTCCAACTTGTTTACTGGCAAGGATGTTTACAAAGAGGTGTAGGCTCTAACGACCAATTATATGAATTGTACCTAAGTACTGTGTAAAAGGGGAACTCAGAAAATAAAGATTGCTGTCATTTTTGCTCAGTGCTGAGTCATGTCGCTACTCATGCCGTCTGTACTCAGCAGCGACAGCAGCCGGCAGCAGGGAGGCCTCGCCTCTGAGAGGCACCCCTGGGAATACTGGTGTGGACAGCTGGAGAGCTTCCCACTGTGGCACAGGAATACGGTGGATTGATAATTCTGGTGGAAAGGAGGACAGGTATAAAAAAAGCACCCCTATGAGCAGAAGCTCTAATTAATTTTCTAGATGTACTTCCAAGAATTAGTTACTAAAAAAAACCCCAAAAAACCAAGCAGGTGTACTTATCTAGCATTAGAAACTTTAGCTTGGGTTTTGTTTATTTTTCTCTTTGACTACTATACCATAATGTAAGAAAAAAGAATGACCAAGACGTTTAACAGAGAAATCATCATATAGTACAGAAGTTAAAGACTGAAGTACAAAGCTTTAAGAAGAAACTGTAAGATTTATTAGTTTTTCAGTGTCCTTTTATCCTCAGGCACTGAAGTAATGATAAAACAAACAATGCTGAAAAACAGTACTCACAGGCTTCAAATCATTGATATAATATTATTCAGATATAATATTGATATATTATTATTCACATTATTCAGATAATAAATGTGCATTAACCCACTGCACATGCCATACATCTGTAGCTTGACACAATGGCATGATCAATGCATGTCCCAGAAACTCAAAATCATCAATTTAATTTTTCATTCATTTTAAATCCAGTAGGTCTTTAGAAGCACTATGTATGCAGGAAGTTAAAAATCTAAAAGTAGAAAATTGCTATATCATAAAATTCTATGCATTATATTTTTATGGGGCATCATTTGCAATATAGCAAGTCAAGGTAGTCACGCAAGCTGGAATTTTTTCCGTGTTGCATGTTTCAGTGTTTCAGTTTTTCCTCTCATTGAACTTTTGATTTTGAATTCCCCTCAATGAATTTTTAAATTTGCTTTAAAAGTTATATTTTTGATAACATATTACCTTCAGCCTTTGTTCAAAGTATTTTTAGATGTTTGAGTAAAGTATTTGTTATTTATAATATTTTAAATTTAATTTCTTATAGTTTAATTAGTTTTTGAAACACAAAGGTGAGATTGCCAAATGTATGCAGAAATTAAATTCTTTTTCTGCTCATAACCTCGTGCTTGCAGCAAAAATTTACTTGTTAAGTTATAAAACAGAATAATATGTGGTCCTTTTGCTCTGTTCTTTCTGCAAATGTATATAATTGACAGAAATACTTAACCCTAAACCTTTGCAGTTCTTACGAGTATATGCCAGTAAGTATATATTACACCAATTAATTATAGACTGTGTTCAAACAGCAAGAGAAGAAAAATCACTCAGATGTCTGATGGATAAGGCACTTTAAGTAAATTTCTCTGAAACATTTTATTGGAGCAACTTTAGTTTCTTGTATTCATCCGAGCCGTACTTCTAATAGTAACAGCTTCTTTGTTAGACTTATGTATTTTGTTTGAAAATGGAAATATTCCCTGAGGAAATGCCCCTTTTTGACAGAAATATCTTTTGCAAGAACAGAATTAAATGCAAATTCTAGAAACTTATGGCATCAGACCATTACACTGCACAAGTATTCAACAACCTGATTCAGTCCTCCACAGGATCTTTCCATTAGATGTAGTAGAGGACCTAATCAGGTAGATCTGAGATGCCTAAGCCAAAAAAATTCCCCTTATACTCCCCACTCGATGATGTCTAAACCTGATGGCTGTTAAGATCAGTTGGTTTCTCCCTGATTGATTTTAACATTCTTTAAACTCTTAAAATTTTGTTTCAGTGAATCCCCAGGGCTTCCCCAGACCCAGGAGATTCTTATCTCCTGCCTAAACCTGATGCAAATGTGAAAAAAAAGCATTTCTCTCCCAGGCTTCTGTAGGGTCTGACACAGGCTGACACAACCTCATAAAACTGTTGTGGCTACTTTCTTTCCAGTTGCACCTGAGGGGAAATGCAGTGGCCATAGACATTCAAACATTCAGCCAGGAAAGAGACACTCTGGATTGAGTTCTCTCCTTTGCCTGAGAGATCCAAACTGAAATAACTTTCCTCTCAGGAGGGTCATGTAAGAACTAAGGTGCAGGTTATTTGAGGGAACAGAAGCAAAGCAATTATGTGAAGGGGTGCTCTTGGCATATTCTGGCTGTATTTTATCTCTAAGAGCTAAAAACGGAAGGCAGATGAGCTTGTGGGTTCTTCATCTAAACAAAGTAAGTCTGTGTTGTGTTTGATTTAAAGTACAGAAACAGCCTTTGGAGAACGGACCCAAAAAATCCTCCAGCACTCTTCAAATCCTGACCATCAGCTTATGCCACCAAGACTTTCTTTCACTTGTCTCATGAATTTCAGTGCTGGCACAGGACAGGGACAGTGAAAGGGGATCTAACAACATATATTAATCATTGTTCAATGAATGTATGGCCTTGCTGCCTTATAATGAAGATTTATGGCTTTAAAACTCTCATAGCAAGGAGAATTTCAGACCCAAGCAGGCCACACTTCGTAAAAGTTATTTAAAATACCACCTTTCCATCTTTTGTCTTTCTCTTTCTCTCCCTACCACTGTCTCCCCTTTTCTGTTTCTTCTAATGAACAGTAAACCTCACAGCCATATAAAGGACTGCATAGAATTTTCTGCAACCATTTATATGCACTCACCTGGACCTTTTGAAAATAAATTAGTCTCCTGGAGCCACTGTTCTTCAGCAAACCACTATTTCAAATATACTGTTCCTCAGTGTGCTGTGCGGACTTGCCCCATACCAGTGTCTTTTCCTTTCTGGATCTTATTCTGAAACAGCTAATTCTCCTCTTCATCTTTATTGGAAGCCTAAGTGCCTCACTCAAAACTTAATTTCCACCCGGAAAAAAATGCTAAAACGTCATTAAACATGCATATTTTTAGCTATTAAACACAGTTCTTCATTAAATGCAGAGATTCAAGAAATGGAAAGAACCTGGCTTAATGCACAAAGCATGTAAGTAATTAGAAAAAAACCCCACACAACATTATTTCACATCAAAGCTAAATATTTGTGATATGAAAAGACTTGCATTACTTAATAAATTAGATGGCTTTCTCATGAGGCTTTCTTCCTTGGTCCCATTATTACTGGAAATCACTTGTAAGAGAAATTTGAATGCTGCACATCCAGCCAGTTAAACACAAAAGGATGGTTAGAGTGAAAGGGAGATACCAGTTTGAAACGGAATTATTATGGCTTCTTTTTCCCCTCCATACTCACTGAGTGCCATAATATTATGCACTTTAATTCTGTGAATCTTTGTATATCTCACATCAATGTTACTCTCACGATGGTTTGCAGAGCAGCAAAAGGGAGCCTATAATGCTTTGATTGTAATATACCATCACCACTTTTTTAACATTTTCCCTGCTTCATGGTATTGCATAATTGGGAAATTCATCAAAGCAGGAAAACATAATATAGTTGCAATAAGTCCGATAGTTATGAAAGTTCTGCACAGTTTAGCACCAGGAGGCTGAATTAATTTTACTGGTACCAAATTACAAATGTGGATAACAACATGTGCAGTCCTATATATATATACACAGGTATATGAATAAACATACAGGGATATGAACATAAAAATACCTATTCCATACAAAGAAACATAACAAAAAGGGTTGCAATAAATGCACTTGCTTTATATGACAGGTAGCTTCTTCCTGCATTTCTGTTTCTGTAACTTCATATCCTTAAATAAAGTCTCATCACTTGGGTTCATATAGACAACATTTTGATCAACACCCAAATTTATTATTGAATCTTGACTTTTTGCCTGCCTTGTGTAAGTGATATTGTGTACCTTTGGATTGTTCTTTCCCTGAAAAATAATGTTCATAATGAATGAACAATAATGAAAAATATTTGAAGAGTCTACCACTAGGCAGAATGATATAATTAAGTCTTTTATCGTTTAGCCTAGTTTGCAGGAAAACCTACAGGTAAAATAATTTACAAGGAAAGGGCCTAAACATTCCCTGACTTGCATTGTGAATATATTTCTCATATCTTAGGAATTTTAGGCTGTAGGGATCCGGCCCAAACAACACAATTGTGATTTGTATTTATATAGGCAAAGTGCGAGTTAGTAGACTTTGTAAAATAATAATAATTGTTTAATATTAGGACCAACTTCTGCCAAATTTTTGGAGCAGCTTAAGAACTAGATTTACAGTAAAATATAAGTTAATAAAAAAGTAAAACTAGAAAAGGACTTTACACCCAGAGTTCTAATTTCATTTCAGACTTTCCACATCTTCTCTAGATACACAAGATTCAGTATTAAAAAACTTTGATTTTGTTCTAAATTCTACAAATTATTCCCAAATGTGTGTAATGTAAGAAATTTCTAAAATGGAAAAAAACCCCCACTTATTTTCCTTAACTTGTTTTGATAACATTTCAATGTCCTCTAAAGCTCCTTAATACCTTTCAGAGATGCAGCAGAGTTCACAGGCTGAGAAGACACAGCCAAAGCTGTTTAAATCCCTGAACTTCAACAAAGTTTTTGACACTTTTTGCCATGACCTCGTCTTATACAGGCTGGCAAGATACTGACTGGACAGGTGGCCAGTGGGATGGATTGGAAACTGGCCCACAGGCTGAAATCAGAGGGTGCTGACTGATGCTTTTTACTCAGGCTGTCTGCCTGTAACACATAGAGTCCCACAGGGATCTATACTTGCCCCCATCCTATCCAACATCGTCATAAATGATCTGATAGGTTTGAATGATAGGTTTGAAAGCACCCTCACTAAGTTAGCTGATGGCATTTACATGTGTTTTACAGAGTATTTGTTGCTCAAGGAAGTTAAAATTCCAATTGTAAGTATTCTACAGAGTACCTTTTATGCTGTCTTTATGTCCAGTTATTTCTTTAGCTACTATCAGTCCATCACTCCCGAATGGTAAAGATGCTACCCACATTTAGTCTGCACTTTTCAGATTTTGATGTTGCATAAAATCTGTTCAGCAGTGGTAGAGAAAGGGAGGGACAAAAAAAGTAGTTATATTGTATTTTTTCACCAAAAAAAAAAAAAAAAAAAGGTTTTAGTGGTTATGTGCTAGGGCTTAATATTTTATCTGAGTCAGAAATTATGAAGCCAATTTTGTATGAGAATTGGATTCTTTGGTGTCTGTTTAGGAGTGAATGTAGAGTTTGGAGAAACTTTCCTCTGTGAAAGTTGTTTATTTTCAGAAAAGTTCAATTTCTATGAATATAAAAGTTTTGAGGCTTGTTTCATTTTCATATTTGTTACTTACAAATGGATTCCAAAGAAGGGAACAAGTCTCCACAAGAACTCACACATTAAGCATGATTGTGTAGAACTTCTTTTCTTGAGGAAGTTGAAATCCCTTTGGAGTAACAGTAGAAGAAACATAGAAATACTTTTTTATAAGTATTATTTGCTTTGTAAAATAGATAATCTATTATAAAGCAGTGTCGTGGTTGCGGGGGGGAGGTGAATTTTTCCAGGGGGATGTGGGCAGGCCAATCAGTGATCAGCTTTTCTGCTGGCACCTGGATTGGTCACTCAGAGGTTTGGACACGCCTCTGAGGACACAAAGAGTTAAAGCAGGACTCCAGGGGGGTTTGGCCTCTTTTTAGATTCTGGTTTCAGCAGAGGGACATCTCAGGCCTCCTTCCTCTGCCCAGCCACGAGGCTGGGTGGGGGAGGGGAAAACACGTGGTCGGGCTCAGGTAAGCCGGAGCCCCGGGGGGGAGAAGAGAGTGGACAGGACTGGAACTGAGCTGCCCCGTCCAGGATGGAGGGGTGGAAAACTGTGGAAGTGCCTGCTGTGTGTGCTCACCCCCCTTCCCCCCAAACTCCAGGAAAAAGTGCCCAGCCACGTGGGAGTTGCTGAGCCTGGGAGTACCTGAGCCTGCACCCTGCTGAGAAGAAACTGTTAACCCTTGCTTGGTAGAAAGAAACTTTTCTTAGACATTGATTCTCATGACTGGTAGTTTTCAGAGAGAGGGAAGCGGCCTGAGACCGAGGTGATAAAGCATGATTGGAAGGAATTCGATGGAAGAATGAGAGGAGTAGCCTTCTGAGCTGGAATTCTCTTGCATAATGTCAGCCATGGACTGAACTTAAATCTCTTTTAAACATAAACTGCATTTTTTGGGTGGATGCAGCTGCCCTTGCTTTTGCTACAGTGACTGGCACTTGAAGAGTTAGAGCGAGCAGAGAAAAGAGAGGGAGGGTGAGGTGGCACCCTCTGCCCTCAGGGCAGACCTGCTCCTGGAACCCCGGCCCCTGGGTAAAAAGGGGGAGAGCTCGGCATGCAAGTATCCTTAAAAGAGCCCTGTATGCAGCTTTCAGCCTATGAGACAGCGGTGAGAGCGCTGGACATAGGAAAAAGAGAGTGTCACCCTGGCAGACTTCTCCGGGCGGTGCCATGGGTGACATGGAAACACATAAGGGGTGGACCCGTGTTTTCTGAGGAACAGTCTGTGGTGCGAGAGAGACTCCTCTCTCCCTTGCTGAATTGAAGATTGGTTTGTTTTTGAGTAGTGATTGTTTGATCTAAAACCCAAAGGTTTGGTCTGTGAAGAGTAATGTGTGGAAAGTAGAAACTGAGAGAAGAAATGTTCTGAAAGGTTTTTATTTCTGTCTCTGTGTGTGTTTAAGAGTTTTTCTGTCTCTGTTCTTATGTAATGTAATAAAGTTTTGGTGTTTTTTTGTTTTCAAGATTTAAGCCTGCTCTGCTCTGTTCCTGATCACATCCCACAGTAGTTGTTAAAGAAAAAACATATATTCATGAGTGCATTAACATCTGGCCGGTGCCAACCCATAACAAGCAGTTACTTTTTAAAATATATAGTTTATCCCTAAATGTTGCCAGAAGTCAAATTTAAGTCTTCAGAAAGTTGTTACGTCTGATTAGAAATCAGTGCTGTATAAGATGCTGTTTTATTTATGGATGACCTGGAGAGTTCACCTAGTGAGAATCACTTCTCACCACACAAGAGCTGCAAATTGTATTTGAAAGTAATATTTCTGATTAAAATTGGCCCTTCTAAGCCTCCTGTTGACTAACTCCTGTTTCCTTAAGCAGTAACTTTATTTCAGCTGAAAATATCCTCAGCAGACATGCTTTCAAGTTCTGTACTTATGCTGCTCTAATGTTGCAGCCAGAACCTCAAACACTTATTCAGACACAGCCACCAGGCTGTGGAAGTGCCTGACTTTTTCCCTGCCATATTTGCAACTTCTGTGCTGAAAGAGTGGCCAGTGTAGCAACTCAAAGTTTCTGCCTTCCTCTCAGTCAGTGTCTATTATGATATTTTTGATTACCTGCTTTCTACTGCTGGCTTGTGACCACTGGCCCTCTCTGTGCCAGCCCTACTATTTTATCTTATGACACCATTCTGATAAATCTCTGCAATTTCTGAGAAGTGTTTCAAGATACAGCAGCAGCCAAGCTACCATTGAACTATCTTTGGACTAAGGATCATGTCTTCCTGTGGTTTCATAACACAAACTCATGGAGTCAAATTCAATGATCTTCTAGGGATGGAAAGGCAATTGATAGTATATGTTGGATATACTTCCAGTCCTTTCACAAAAATATCTGCATTTACATAAGATTTTTCTGCATTTGTGTACGCAATGAAGTAATATTGTAAATATTTATTGCATTTTGAATACACTCAGAGAAGTCTTTGCATCATTCAGTGATAATGATTTTATTTAAGACCATAGGAATTCTGAAAGTTCTAGTTTAAGAAAGCTTTCATTAGTAAAAGGAAATTTTGCCACTACAATTTTTTTTATCATTATTGATTCAAAAGAATTTTGTAATTAGGACAATGAATAATGCTTTCTTTTATATTTTCCTGTAAGTATGGGGAAGAATACATCATAAAAGGAATATGCAAATTCTACCAGAAATTGAATCCACTGATTTAAAATGTAATCTGTTTGGCTGTGCTGCTGGAAGTAATTCCTCTGATACATAAGGTAGCAGAGAAAAAGGCATACATCTTCATCTGCTCTGCTCTGGGTTACAGATGCAGATGTGGTTCTCTGCTCCCTGCTGCAGCTGAAGTGTTCGGGACAGCCTCCCAAGGGGAGCAGCAAGCAAGTTGGTCCCAGATTCCACATCCCATTCTCTGCTCAGTCTGCTCTAAGGACAGGCATGTGCAGCAGACCATGAGACAGCTGCCAACGCCTCGGGAACTCCAGCATGAAGACCATGATATCTGACCTGTTTGCTGCTGCTGCAGCCATGGGGCGTGAGCTCATGGCTGAGCATAGTGCTGAGCACCAGGGGGATAGCTTGTAACACCAAGCTGCTTTGAAAACAGATTTTTCTTTTGATTTTGCAGAATTTCTTCTAAGAGTGGCAACCATATCTTTCCACTTCTCCTTTTTTCTGTGACAGCCAGGTACCATTGGCAGGGAAAAATTTTCCCTACTTCTTGACATTTTCGTTTGGCTGGTAGCCTGTCGGTCAATCAGCTCCATGTTGGAGGTTCCCATGCCTTATTGCCAACTTTGTGCATTTTCTACTTTCAAATTTTTTCTCCAAAATTATATGATTAGGTGAGAATTTAAGCTTTGGTTTGGTTTGGTTTTTGTTTTATGTTTTTTTTTTCAGTCTTGTGAGCATCAAGTCAGACAAATTATATTTTCAGGCCTCACTCATGATTTTCATATGCTTGGAGACAAAAAAATTCACTTCCCTTTCTACCTACTCACTTCCAGATCAGCAGCATCAGCAGAACATGGAAGACAGAGGTATAATGCTCCCAGACCCAGAGTCATCTGTGCTGTCTTCCAGGACCAAAGTAAGGTTTAACCTCTTTTCCTGTACCAAGTGAGTACGGATTTCCTAAAATGGAGGCTACCTTTAAAATATTCTCTGCAGAGGCAGAGAATACAGTTTAGTAGGAGATTCTTCAAACTATTGAGCATTACTGCCTTCTTATCTTTACAGGAACAGCTCCTGCTTCAGAAACTAAACAAATCTATACTATAACTTTTCCTCAGATACATTCTACAGATAAAAACTGCAAAATTTAAAATGTATAACTCAAATTTTGTTATTCAAAACTGTAACCCCTCACAGTTAAGTCTTGAAAACACTGTGCAGCAAAGTGAAATGGCCAAAGCTGGGAGGCTGAGTGGCTATTTTTTACCTTAGTTAACACTATTGGAATGTACTTTCTCTCTCTTGGGAGACAACACTTCTGAATCCTTTTGTAAAAGCTGTTACCTCTGTCCTTCTGTCAAAGATGAAACAGAGGTTGTTCCTGCCTTCAAAAATCCAGCTGTAGATGGTGATAATTCAGTGGTTTGAACATTCAGACTCACTTGCCTGAGGGTTGTCTTATAACCTACCAATCCTCCAGCTGCATCTGGGCCCTGCCCGCCATACATTGAGTTTCCAAGTGTGTGCAAGAGGGCAAACTTCACCTCCACCTTTGGAACAGGAATGCTCTGAAGCAAAATAACACAATATTCGGGGTGCACAAGCAGGAGACAAGGGAAGGTTGTTATACCTACTTATTTGCTTCCATCTACTGCTGTGCCTTATTCCAGAAGTATGCACCACCTCTGTGTACTCAAATGCATAAAGAACTGCTGCTGCTCTTCTCCTCCTTTCTGTTATAAAGAGAAAATACAAAATTAGCCATTCAAGGTGTTCAAACTTCTTCAGCTGAAAATCAGAATGTTTATTCTTTTTATCCTCCCCTTCCCCTGTTTGAACTCTGTTGCACTTGCTTGCACCTCCCTACCTCTGAGTTCAGTCTGAGATTATTTCTTCCCTTCCTTTTCAGATGCCATTCTGTCATGGTAAGAGGGGAAGAAAAGAAAAGAAAGGAGAAAGTTGCTTCTTTAGTGCAATAAAACCCACTGACCTCACTGTTTTTCTATGTCCCATTTTTGCAGAGCTCCTCTTCCTGGTCCTGTCTCCACCATATCCAAATGCAAGCACCCAGAAGTCCTTCCCTTGCTGGATGACTGTGCATATGCACCCAAACCTGTCCTTGTATGGAGTCCCACATGTTCCATGAGAGTTAACTGGTTAACTGGCAAACTGACTGGGTTAAGCCAGGCCAATGTACAAGACATCCCTGGTGAATTCTGCTCAAGGTTAGAGAAAAGCAACAATCTGAGCTTTGGTCATGGGGATGGATGCATCTCGTAAGTTACAGTTAAACAAATGAAAGGAAGAAGGATTTTTCAGACCCATAGCTTTGGTTTTCCATACTGCCTATGCTTGCTTTTTTCCCTTGATATTAACTTTAGCTATAGATGCTTGCTTTTCCCCTCGATATTAACTTTAGCTATAGATTCTATCTGTTTAAAGTTTGGATTATCATGTTATTTGTTAACCTGAGGGTACTCAGCCGATCCTGTAAGTTTGGTTATTGCTTGATCTGTTCAAAAGAACACCACATTTCCTTTACTTGCAAGTATTATCACTGTCAAATATGAAATGGTTTGCTGAACCATTGTGCAACAACATGTTTTATAACACGTTTTTCAGTGGATATATTTAGCTGGCAGGGCTATTTTAATTTACAAATAAATTATATATCATAGTTATTTTTAACTGAAAATATTTGAATTTAAATTAAGCCTTATCAAGCTACTACATGTATAGATATGAAGAGGCTCCTAAAATACCTTAAAAAAAAAAGACAGAAAATGCAGTAATAGGAGAATAGCATTCATCCTTTGAAGGATATGAGTAGCATCAGCTAGTAAAGCTATGAGCCCCCTATTTGGCATTCAAAAATCAATCCAATATTTGTTTTGGTCTTCTAAATCAATTGGAAATAAATTTGTAGATGTCGATGAAGATGAAAGTTGATGTTGGGTATTTTCATAATTTTGGTTTTAGTTTTACTTGTCAGGATTTGTCTCCATGAAATGGCACAATTTCTGGGTTTTGTCTTGTTTTGAATCCATTTAAGATATGTAACACTAATGAAATCAAAAGCAGAAATTTTCCCCAAATCAATAAGGGCTGTGATCCCCCACTTAGCTATTTATGTCCTTACCTTTTATGTTCCTAGTTGAGCATAAATTTTTAATTCTCAACTCTTAAACATGAGGAAATTTGTTGTTGACCTCTGATCTGATGGTGAGTAGAGTCCAGGACTGTGGCAGAAGGATACAGAGAAAACCATCCATGCATACATGATTCAAATGTGTTTTACAAACACCTGGGAGTTTATCAGAAATTCTGGAAGAAATTCAGCTTATTATTCCATATTTCAGGGACCTTGAGGATTTAAAATTTTTCAGTAGATACCCAGAGATAAGTGAAACATGCAGGTTTAATGGCTAAGCAGTTTGTGGGAGAAAAGTCTTGTTCACTGTTAGAGGATTTCTACATCAGTCATTTATAAATGTCAAGATCCAAGGGCCTCACTGCACCGCTGGATAGGTAAGTCATCTACTCAGGTTCAACAAAATGTAGCAGACACTCAATCTTGTTTTAGTGCATAGGACAGGTGTAGTGCAAATACATTTCAAAGTGATTTTTGACAAAGCTTAAATTCTTTAAGGTGCCTTTAATAGCAAAGAATCAGCAGCACTGTGGCAAGTCGTCCATGTAAATAGAAATCATGCAGGAATCCTAAACTTCTGCATTACAGAGCATGGAAGAAAAACAGTCCTGTTTGGGAAAATTACTTGAAACTAGAACAAAAACTTACAGATGTTTCTCTGTTAAGCATGAAGCCTGGGATGAATGTGGTCTCACTGGTCTCATCTATTTCAGTGGAGTTGACCTTCTCATCCTGAAGTCTCAATGTGTTTCTGTAGCTGCTGATGCAAGAAAATCGTTGGGAGATGCTGTTAGTAAGCTGCCCTTAAGCCTGGTTTATAATTACTGAAGACAATTACAAGAGATGTCAAACTATTATGTGATGTTATCAGAACAGGTTAAAACTCATAAGAAACCACATAAAATCTTATTTCATTAATGCCATGAAACAGTCCAGTACCTCATTTTTGTGTCATAGGCAAATTTCTCTGCTTTTAGGAACACACCCTCCCATATACAGTATTGGCCTTCAATCATGGCCAAGTAGATGAAATATAAATTCAAAATCATTAAATTTGGGTTATAATTCCTTTCCCTACCATCAAGATGTAGGTTAATGAACAAACTCTTCTTAGGGATGGTCTGAATCTCTTGCTTCTTCGCGCCGTGTTCAAACCTGCTTGCTCTTGCTGCCACGTTGCTCGCTGCACTCTGCCAGCTGCAGTCTCTTGCATAATGTACCCATGGCCTGGGTCTCTGTGTGTGATCTTACAGACATAATTTACACCCTCAGAAATACATTTGATAGTCATCAGGGAGTGCAGGGAATTTTTTTTTGTTGCGTGTATTTACAATTTGTCTGCAAGTTTGGTCTTCATAGATGACTATTGAGTGCCTAGAAGGGCTGACCTTCCACCACAGCTCAATAAACTGTCCTGTTGAGTTAGTTGCTGGCTGATGACTTTTCTCACATTTGGAAGCTCTACCTCACACAGATTTCACAGATGTTTTCTTTCATTTTGCACAAAGTAAAAGTTTGTAGGTTAAACACATTTATTTTTTTCTGTGGAACAGCATGCTTAAGTGCATTCAAATGTCAGAAGGCAAAATAAAGCTTTTTAGGTGAAAAAATTAAAAATAGATGTCTCTATTTCCTAAGCACAAGAACTAAAAAAAAAATTTAAAACCCAGTCATGCTATAAATTACAGTAAAGAAGCTGAAGGTACAAAGCTGAGAAATGTAATATTAACACAACCTTGATTTGGGAAATATTTGTGCTAACATACCACTTGGCACACTCAAGTAAGTGAGGTAAAAAGCACCTGAGTGCTTACAGGACTCCATTAGCTCTACAAGTCTTAGACCTGAGATTGTAGCAATAAGCAGGCTTCAACAATTAAATTTCAACATGGTTACAGTTCCTGTGTCTCTTAGTAAGCACTTAGTTGAGTGCTTGCTTTATCTTCACTATGTATTAGATAAGTAGAAAGGAAAAAAAAGTGTTTGCCATTTCTATCTCAAAAATGGCAGAGCTGAGCTGCAGGTTTTCATTTCCTTCATGAAAATGGAGGAACAGGGTAAAAGCTGGGAAGTAACTGTGTGAGGGTCTTTCTGGGATCACTTGTTTTTCTGGCTGATGAGAAAAAAGTCTGTTTAAAAATTAAGAAAAAAAAGTCCAGATAACTTCAAAAATGGTGTCAAAACTTTTCTGACTTGAACCAAATATGGCCACTATTTATGGAATCGTTCTAACAGGATTATGAAAGATTATGATAGAAAGAAAGATATATGAAAGAATTTCCCAGTTTGTCAGTGTTCATACTTCCAGAGGAGTTCTCACGACACAGCTATTGTCTAGAAAAATTCTGTAAACTTAATTAGCTATGATATTCTTTAAAAATTGCATTTTAGGCAGCTAGCTGACCCAGTTCTCTCATACTTGAGGTCAACTTGTCAAAAAATTTAATAATTTCTATGAAACATAAGGTCACAAGTCTGACTTAGACTATGAAAAGCCAAGATTTTCAGATCTGTGCTAGGTTAGTTAAATGTTCAGATGATCTCCTTCACCAGAACACTCTGTCAGCAATACCTCAGGGATATTGAAATCAATAATCTCTACTAAAAAAGTTCTTTAAATGCACTTTTGCAGAACAAAGCAAAAATAAACAGCCAGACAGCTAAAAACCCTAGACATTCCAACCAGGAATAATAAAATTATCTCAGCATTTTTTCCGGTGTACTGTATATCTGACAGTAGATATATCCAAACTTGTGTCTTTTTAGACTGGAATTACTACTGATGGTATAAGCTCTGTGCAAATCTGAGAATGAAGCTGTCTGGCCCTTGTCTGGGTTTAACTGGCTTAAATAAAAGAGCTGAACACCTTTCTCCCTCCAAGAGAGGAGATGCACTGATTGTTGCTGATAGCAGCAGACACAGCTTGCTGATGGCTGGATTTTTGGCAGTTGCATTTCAATTTTATAAATTAATTTTTTACATTATCCTTGCATATGAATTTTGACTTCTACCATTGGCTAACCTGTCCCAAGTATCCTTTTGGGCAACAGTGAAACTACTATTTATTATAGTAGTGCCCAGCGACTCCCAACAAACACCACTCAACAAATATACAGAGTTAAAAAGCAAGCCATATATCCAAAAGACATAACATTTCAAACATATGAAGACAAAGAGGAAGTGTTCTTATCCCATTTGAGGGCTTTGGAACAATAAGAGATGAAAAGATTTTCCAGCCCTGACCCAGGATGTCAACGGCAGAAAAACCCCCAAACCTTGAATTTCTGAGTCCCTGTCTATTGTCCTAAGTGCAGCACTTCAAAGCTGATTTCAACAGTTTATTTCTGAATCAAGATTCAGTGGTGGTCTCAACTTCTTTAGTTTTTTAAGCTTTTTAAAATGTTTCCTTTCTATTTACATTTCTCATAATTCTCACAATTGTTCATCCTATATATACATCACCCATTCAGTATATTACATGACGTATTTTATAAGAAATAGTGTCTCATCTCAATTTGACCATGAACAAATAATCATCTCATGAAGGCAGCAAAGGGAATACATATCTTCAGTTCATGAGAGATCTCCCATCTCCAGAAAGCTGGAGAAAGCTTTGTGATTTAGGGTTTGTCCTTGCTCACACTGTTTTCCAGCTTGAGGAATGCCACCAACTGTGATGGAGTAAGATGTGTAAACTTGAGTGTGGAAGAGAAAATCTGGCCTTTCTGTTCCTAAAGAATTCCTGATTGGCTTTTAGGACTATAGAGGACACAATGAAATGCATGCAGTGCAAATAAGCTAAGTACAACATTATGTGAAAGGTATTTTTTTATATATTCATGATGCACTTAAAATCAATATGTTTCAGTGGGAGAGGAAGTTGAAAAGGCTATAAATAGATACAAAGAAATATTCCAGTGGTTCTTTTCATGTTTGCAGAGTCATGCCAATATACTAAATATGTTGTTCTTAGATTTTTGCATTTGCCTTTATTATTTCTGTAAAACATAAGTATGTGCAGAAAAAAATATCAACATTTGGAGGTTTTCAGCTAGTGCACTGAAGAAAGAATCACTAAGAAATCTGTGATCTCTAGCAGTGACATGACACAGCACTTTGTAAAGAGAATACCAGTCACTCTGTTATTTGCTTTTAAGTCATTCATTTTAGTTTTGATAAAATATAACTACTTTCTAACATATGGATTAGACTCTTAGTTATTGTAAATTTCCACAGGATATTTAACTTATAACTTAACTGGAGTTATGTTGAGGATTTGAAAATTATTAGAGCACACAGCTATCTTTGAGAAGTAATGAAAAAGAATAGTTTCCTTTCTGGTAAAGGAAAATATTGTGAGTATTTGAAGCTGCTCCTATACAGCCATCACCAGCATGATGAGTGTGGGAATCACATCAGGCAGAGAGGTACAGGGCAGCAGATGGGGGTGTGCTAACAGTGTAATTTTCAGTGCCATGTCTTAGGAACAGATCTGCTTGCTTGCATAGCCCTGCTGTAATGGTGTGCCTGTGTGAGTGCATGTGGGAAAAGTGTGCACACAGGGACAGGCAGACACATCCTTCCCAGGACCTGTTGCATCTGTTGCCACTCTCAGACTTATTTGCCGGAGGAAAGTCTGACAGGTTTGAAAAACTGTTCTTTCTACAGTAATGAAAATGGATGACTGAGGATAGGAGAAAGCCACTCAGTGGGATGGCTGCTATATAAACATACCCTTGATTAGAAACATAAGACTTGATCCAGGAAAGAAAAGGTCACAATGTCCAAGCACAAGAAAAGCTCCAACTAGAATTGCTTATGACTAGCAAAAGGCTTGCAAGACTGAGGCTAGGGACATTTAAACTTTACTTCTTGTTCTTTTTACTTCCTGCAGTGAATGTAGAGATATTCCCAAATCTTTTTATTGCATTCCTCTGAGCTCCTCAATGATTGATATGTACCTGTGTCTGAACTAGTAAAGCAAGTTGGATGGTGTCACAGAAATAGTAGAAGTGTATCTAATCCACCTAAACATATGAACTATCACTCTGATAATGACTGATGAATGGAATTACTTATAAATAAGAACATGATGGATGTGACACGAGAACAGGTGCCAGCCCAGGGATATTGGAGGTGAGATACAGAAGATTGTGACAGTCATGCTGATCAAATAATTAAATCTGAATTTTGTTCAGACTCAAGAACCATTAAGAAATTCTTCTTTTGCATTCTGCATTTTTTTTCCCTGAAACTGTAGCCATCAAATGAAAGAATACTTTGCCAAGATGTGCTGGAGACTTTGAAGAACCACAATAAATTTCAATGTAGCCATTCAAATGGATGGGTGTTGCCATTGACAGACTAGAATGATATTCAGGATCATACACTTATTCTTAATTCATAATGTCTACAAACAACATAGTGTCTAAGAATCATGCGTTGTACTTGACTTCAATACCTTATGTTAACATGTGCAAACTGTATTGAAATGGGACAGAGAGCCTGATAGTAAACTTATGACTTCTTCAATACTGGGAAAGTGTGGAATTACAGGCAGAGATCTATATGGGACTAGGTAGGCTGCCCAGGGAAGCAGCTGAGTCACCAGCCCTAGAGATATTTAAAACACATGTAAATGTTGCACTTGGGGATAGGGTTTAGGGGTGGACTTGGCAGTGCTTGGTTAATGATGACAGTCAGTGATCTAAAGGCTTTTACCCAACATAAACAATTCAGTTACACTGTGATTCTAAGTCTCAAAAAGTGTAAACCACTGGCATTTATTTCACAGAGTGAAGAGGTTAGGGGTGCACCATCCAGCCATTTGGGATATCATTATATTCTTTATTCCAGTCTCAACAAAAAGGGGAGTCACACTTCCCTCACTTCCCATGGACATCATAAATGCCTAATATTAGCAGCTTGTTCCTCCAAAGCTACCATGTCTTTTACTTGCCCTGGGAGGCTCTTTAAGTTTGCCCTACACTTCATGATCTCTGAGCACACCAGAATGGAATTCCATTTGGATAAATTTATATTAATTTTGTAGTTACTTCCCAGTAATTTAAGATTTTGACTGCCAATGCATAAGAACATTTTTATTTGTGCATTTATTTATTTGATTTTTATTTGTGCACAAAAATATTTTAGAAGATCATTTTTGGAGCCTCAAATTCCAGTTTCAGGGGGAAATAGTCATGTCTTTTCACAATATTGAAATGCTTTATCTGGTTGATCTAGAAATATTGACATTCAATCTTTGGAAACTTTAATTCAATATTAAACAAATTTAATGTAGTTAAAAATAGTTCAGGCTGGGAAAAATTGAACTGTAAACAGTTTCCATTATAATATGATGGGGATCTAGCTGGGAAGTTTTTTCTAGAAATATGAAATGCACAGATCTTTCTAATCAGCTTATTGCCATAAGGAATAAATGCCGTAAGTTCTGTGATCAAAGCATTATACAAGACTGTCTGCATTTGTATTTAGCATAATTGAGGCTTAAGAATGTTCTGTAACGAAAGAAAGGTCATCTTGTATTTTGAAACATCATTAGATCACTGGGATCATATGTTAATATCACTACATCTGCTAAAGCAAATAGGGTATTATTTACTGTACTCCTCTTGGAATTCTAGATATTTTTATAAGAGTGGAGAATGGGAGCTTGGTTAGTGATTCTTAAAAGATTTAGCAAGCTTGCTTATTAAAACAAAAAGCTGTTTTCATATTCTCATCTTAGTTTTCTCCTTTATTTTTTTATGGTAGGTATTCCTTTTCTGTTATTTTCTGTTTGATTAACTGTTTTGGTTTTTTAGAGTTTTGGAGTGGGGATTTTTGTTTGTTTTGTTTGGGGGGGCTTTTTGTTAATGCGTGATAGCGTGTTCCAGCTGGTACTATACACATAATGAAAAGTAGTTTCAAATTTTCATTACAAAGAGTCATCCTAGACAAATTATCTTTTTGATCTGTCCTGTTCTTTTGAGTTTGGAGCCTCAAATTCTTGGATGTCACACCTGAAATCATCCAAAATATTCTAGACCAAGCTAGTATTTTAAATAGGTAAACCTCTTCACCTCTTCCCCATGACTTTTATTCTGAAGTATTACTATCGATAGTGTTTTGAGAGCTTCCCATTCAGATCATACACATAACATTCACAGAACTGACATTGATTACATTAGCTTTGGTAAGTACCAAACACAAATTACAAATGTCCTGTGGGAACTGCAGATTCTGTTCCCTCAGGAACTGAGCAGTATTAGCAATATAATTGCAAACCAAATAACTAAAATTTATATTTCTTTCAGAATATGAAAACAGAATAGCCAGGTGGCACTCACACCACTGTTTTTCTAAGGCTCCCTAGCCACATAGACAGGCATATAGTTAATTTGTGCCTAACTTGTCCAAAAATTTTCTTTGAGTTCCAGTGACTATGCAGTTTCAAAGTGCCTGCTACATTGCTACATGTCAACCAGCTTTTACCTGTAGCCCTATAAAAATTCAAGTCTAAACTGAGCAGTGTAGGATTTATTCAGAGCCACCTGAAGTCTTCTTAAGCCCCCTGGAGAATTATACAAACATTAGTCACAGTGAGCACCATGACTATTTATTTGATGTAATGCTGACGCTGATCCCATTCCCTTATATTATCTAATGTTATAATAAATGGAGAGCCAATTACAGAGATGAGCAACGTGCTTTCAGTCTCATTATCCTCAAACGGCTGAAACCATTTTAAAATTTCAATTCATGAGACACTGAGAGTGCACTGAGAGGAAGATTCACTGTCCTTTTACTGAAGATTAACCATTATGCATCCAGGCACATAACAAAGTGGGGCAGATATTAAGAGAAAAAGAGGGAGCCTAATTTTAGGGTAGGGTTTAGAACACCCTATGTACAGAGAGGAAGAACAGAAATTCCAATCAGTGCAACGTATGTGTGTGTATATATATATATATATATATATATATATATATATATATATATATATATATATATGTATTTTACACTAGACAAGTGTTGACCAAAAAGACCCAACAAACCAACAAACAAACAAACAATCAAACAAACTTTGAAATCCAAAGCCCAAATAAGTAACCAAAACAAATAAACAAAACAAACCAAACAAAAATTTAAATGAATCACTATTTTATACAGGATTATTTTTTGGACCCATCAGAGCCTTCAGAACTGCCCATCAGAGCAGTTCCTCACAGAGCTGCATGGCTACTAGTGCCAGTGCCCAGCCTGGTATGGAAGGCAAAGGACTTGAAGGCAGTGGGACCACCCTGCAGCAGAAGAGTGCTTTTAAGCCAAATAAAAATGACTGTGCAACCAGTCTCTGTTTTCTCTCTTTACTTTCTACAGAGGATTTATGCAGTTATTATTTCTACCTGCACACTCGCACTAATAATTCCTTTAAGGACATCTCCTAATTTTAGTGACACAACTTCTTACTTAGCTGAATTGGATCCACTCATTAGCTTAGAGTGTTAACACAGCTTCTGAGAGTTGTTTCCCATGCCATTCCTTTGAAGCACAGTCTCTCAACATAATTTTCTGTTAGTACAGTGCCATGTGGCTATTAGCTTCAGACTTATTCAATATGTTTTTAAGTGTGAGCTATGTATAAGGTGTGTATATATGGCATTCCGCAAATCTTATGCCTATTTTTTCTATCACCTGCATTATTCTTAAGATCCCTGTGTCCTCTAGTGGCTATCTATCAGAATTGCATAAAGTGGCAGACAAATACTTGTTTCTGGTTTTTTTTCTCAAAACATTAAAAAAATTAGTTTTCCATCCTATAAGTTTTATCCTGTATTCATTCTTATTTCTTTTTTACTAAAATGTATATTTTAAAGTGATGTTTTATAGTTATTCCTGGTAAGCAGTATATGTGGCAGTATTGACAATTTTATATATAATCTTCTTGCGCACAGACATTTGTCTATTGTCTAGTTATCTGTGTGCTTGCTGGAGATTTTAGCATCTATTATGAATTGTGAATGCTTATACAGGTTTTATCAGGTATTGTGGAGCATTTCCTTACATACAGACTCACATTCTTGTCTCACTTGGGCATGCCAAGTTTTTTCTTAGGACATTAGAAATTGCTTCAGTCCATCCTAAAATAATAATTGTGTACAAACCACAGTACATTTTTAAAGAATTTGTATTTTAGCCTACTGTGAAAATCCAGTGTGTGAGCACATAACTGACAATTGTTCTATAATAAAGATACATTAGGGATAAATACAAATTTCACATGTAATTTTATTTGGGATTTTCTGCATTCTTGACTATATATTATTAAAATGGGATCCAGTTCATTTAGTGTTAACCATCTCAAGTTGTAATAGTTGTAAGTTAGAGGAAGTAGGCTCCCACTCAAACCAGCAGAATAATAGTACATCTAAGAGGATGTCATTCTATAATATCTACCTAGGAAAAAGGATGAATTGCTACTCTACAGGAGTACCTTACACTTCACATGCACTAGAATACTTGTCCAGCTTTAGATGGCTGCACTTAGCCTGGTGTTTATCCTGTTTTGAAACAGGATATCATATGGACATGATTAATTATTTTAAGTGTAACAAACCAGTGAGACATGAATAGGTATTTATTAGATTTGGATGTAATTTGGATGTAATTTACTGTGCTAGAATAGTGAAGAACCCTGCCGTGTAGATTGAATAGAATTACTTGTACATTTGCAGAAGCTACTTCACACTGACTGAAGTATTGTGTATTTCCCAAAATGTATCTCTTGGAAGGAAGGAGGGACTCACCTAAATTTGAAGTTCTCTAAGTAAAAAAAATCAGCCTTCATCAAGCACTTGAAGTGGAATTATTTTCATTCTAAATAAAAAGAAGATACCAAATATATAAGGATCAGATAATTGATTATGAAAGGGAAGTTTTAGAAAAAAAAATGCTACCATATATGTTTGCAATACTACAGTTTCCTCTGTTCCCAAGATGTTTCAGGTCACCTCATTGATCACAGGATAAAGAATGCTTTAAGGTTTCAAGATCACTCCACTCTGAACCACTAAAGCCATTTGATTAGATTATTGGTAAGAGACATTAAGTGAGAAAAAAAGATGTCAACAACAACACTCCTTGGAAAAGACCTGAGGACTCCAATATTTATAAGACTCAGTGAAAATTTTTGAGATTAAATTACTCAACAGATAGGGACAAAACAGACTGGAAGGAAAAGTAAAGACCTAAGAAAGCAACATTTAGTATATTTTTTTCTTGACCAAGTCTGATAAAGGTTGCAAAATGTTCTGTTCAAACAACTTCTGTTTCAAAGTGCAATGTACTATGTAGTACTGTTTACATCACTTTGAATGAGTTGATCCAGCTAATCAGGAAGATTTGTTAACCAGCTAGTGAATAACATAGTACTTCAAACTTTAACACACAAAATTTTGTAGCATACTACCATAACCATAGCCATGAGCAAACCCCAAACATTTTAAAGCCCAAATGTCAATATTATCATGATTACAACGAGTAGAGCCTGATCCAAATTTAAGTTGAAGTAATTTCATAGACTGCCATAAGAATGTATCAGAGAATTCTTGCACCACAGCAATGCTCAGGAGAGTTCATGATTCATTTGGGCAAATATTGTTCTTCCTGACTTTTCTAAATAGTCTGTGAGTGCAATCAAAAAGATCTCAGAAAGGAAAAAGGGTGAGATAAAAAACAACAAAGAAAGAGCTCAAACTCACTCATGACTGAGCCAGTCTGACTGCTAACTGGGCTCCTATGAATGACAATGCAGAGGATATAAAGGACTATGGTCAGGATGTCTAAAGACACAAAGTGAATTTTCTGCATTAGTACAGACTTGCTGTGTGATGTCCAGTGAGTCACTTGGGTCCACATTCACAGGAGTATCTTGAAATCTATTTCAAGTGACACATAATTAAGTGTTAAAGGTTTCAGTATCCTATGAATCCAAATATGGTTGGATTCAATGACCTTAAAGGTCTTTTCCAAACTAAATGATTCCATGATTCTTGGTCTTAGGTCTTGAATGGGGATAATAGTTCTTTGCCATTTGACAAGAATGTGTCAGTGGTAGAATACTGAGGGTCATAGGACAGCCTTGATCTGTGCTACTGAGGATTAAGTGAGTATTTAAAAGAAGCTTTTTCATTATTGAACTGTCTCACTTCATAGCCAGAATATTTTTACTACATACATCAATGGGAAGGTATGACATATGGATGCTTTTAGGTGTCTGAGTAAAAATGCACTGATTTAATATTCAACTTCACAATTTTAGATATTATTAAAAACCCTCCTTCCTGCCCTCTGCCTACCTTCAGGGTATCAGTGGAGTGAACAGTCAATTCTTTCTGCCATTTTTCATGTGATTTTGTTCTGATATTGAAAGCTCTATTCTTTTTGTCAAACAAAATTTTCTCATAGATATGTGGGAGAAGAGATTTCATTGTTTTGGCTTGACTTAGTACACTCGTGGAGAAGGTTCTGTACAAAAAGAGCACAAAAGAGGTCTTTTGATGCAGAAATTTTACATGCTTTTAACCACTTCCTGACCTTGAAATGATGTTTGCTTTCAGAAGTCTGGTCAGTCACTTGACTTTGAAGGCTTTGGACAATATAATCTCCGATGGTGTTTGAATATACAGGAGATTGCTAGTAAAAAGATCCTTCTCCTAATTAAAATTGATGGAAATCTTTAAAAAAATGTAGAGCATGTCAAAACCAAATGGCACTGGATTGATTTTTACTCTGAGTAAAAATAGCAGTATTTTGTGGGTTTTTTGCTTAGAAGTAGTCTTACCTCTGTGGTTAGTAGGCTTATAGTAATTGCAATTAAGGTGAGAGCATTGTTTTCAAACTATGTACTTAAATGTTCTTCATATCCCTAGGCAAGTACATAATAAGGGATGTCAAGAAAAATCATGTCAAATTTGGAACTTATATTGCAACTTTCTAAGAACATACTTTTAAAATATATAGAATAGAACTTTCTGCATGTTATGATAAACTCTGGTATTCACTTGCCAGAATTGTCAGTAATGTCTACTATGGAACGTTAGCTATAGTGTTATTTAAATTATTTGAACCAAAGAGCTTGTTCTGACATTTTTTGCATGGAAATGTTTCAGAACTTCTGATTTAATCAAAACAGAATTTGCTTTTCTGTGTGTTTAACTGAGAGATTAACTTACAAGTAAATGCTGAAAAGAATATTTTCAAGTTTCCATTGATTCTTATGAATTATGCATGCTGAAATGGATGTCAGCATCTTCCAGGTTAAAATGTATATCTTTTTATATTGCTTTTTAAAACAATTGTAAAATTATTATCTAGATTAAAATATGTACAAATACAATAAAACATATACATAGATGCTTTCCATACTCAGAAGTGATTTTTTAAATAATGACAAGGGGTTTTAGAAACAGGGAGAAATTCAGAACTGATGAGCAAAACAAGACAAGAGCAGATGTCACTGGACAACTTCCCATTATTTACTGTTCTGCATTGCCAAGAAGCAACCACTGCCCACTGCGTTTTTGTCCTCATTGGGTGGTCCTAGTAACACTGCATGCTTTTCAGAAGAGGATAATATGTGTCACTTTGCTCCAGCTCAGGTGGTGATCTCTGGTGGTCCTATGCAAACTGGTCCCTTGATATTAAGACACATGAACACTAACATGGACTGATCTCACAAAACACATCATATTTCAGTGTCTTGCTCATTCCACTTATCCTGTAAGGTATTGAAGATGCTCTGGAAACAAATAATACAAACAAGTGGAGACACTGTTCACAATTACAAATGCAAAATGTACTGCATGCTTTTTATATACTGCTGCTTTCCACTGTCATCATTGATTTGCACAGCATGGGTTTACACCAAGATGCTTCTTAAACCACTTCTAAATTTCCCTGTGATATTGATCAGGCACAACTCTTGTTCTATTGAAGCATCCTTAATTTAGAACTGCCTACATGACTGACAGATAACAAGTAAAAACCAAGGCTTCCAAGTGACCAGAGACAAAACAATGAATATTGTTAAAACTTCAGCATTTGTAAGCCACATCTTGAAAGAAAATGTGCTTTATACTTCTTTTTCTAAAAGCTATTTAGTAACAGAAGTTATATTCTTCACGAAATATATTTATTTATTACTACACTACATGTTAAATCCCTTGGGACATCACAAAACCATTTCTTCAGATTGTATTTTGTACATAAACATGGGAACGGAGTATTATTGTTCTCTGTTTTGTTCACTTCCCACTTCCCATTGTATATTTCAAAGCATTCCATCTACAATAGAAATCAAAATCATGTAACTCTAACACCTATAAAGATTGTCACATACAGGAATTTTCACCCAATTGAGTGCTAGCTATCGGTTAGTTGATTCAATTAGTTGGGTATTTCCCCCCTTTCTTCAGTACAGAAATGTTTCTGCAGGAGATGATTCACCCTTGCATATGTATAATTTCCTGTGATATGCACTGGATAGTACAGACAACAGCAGTATGATCCTACAATATGCTTTTGAAAGGAACTGTATCCAGTTCTGGAGTCCTGCACCCAATATTCATCCTGCATCTGGAGTGCTGCATCCAACTCTGGGGTCCTCAGTATGGGAAGGACATTGACCTTCTAGAGTGAGTCTAAAGGAGGCTACCAAGATTATTAGAGGGATGGTAACCTCTCTTATGAAGAAAGGCTGAAAGAATATTGATCAGCCTGGAGAAGGCTTCTGGGTGACTTAGTTGTGGCCTTCCAGTACCTGAAGGGAGCCTAGTAGAAATTTCAAGAAAAGATATTCACAACAGCATGTAGTGACAGGATGTGGGGCAGCAGCTTCAAACTGAAAGTGAGTAGGATTATATTATATTATATTATATTATATTATATTAGATTAGATTAGATTAGATTAGATTAGATTAGATTAGATCCTTTACTTTGAGGCTGTTGAATCAGTAAAACAGCTTGCCCAGAGAAGGTCTGGATGCCCCATCCCTGGAAGTGTTCAAAGCCAGGTTGGATGGAGCTCTGAGCAATCTGGTCTAGTGGAAAGTGTATCTGCCCATGGCAGAGGGGTTGGAACTAGATGATACCGAAGGTCTCTTCCAAACTCAGGCCCTTCCATGATTCTATGAACTTTCTTTTATACCTCAATTTATTCTAGAACACATCTAAATAGGAAAAGAAAATAATTACAAATCCAGATTAAAGTAAAGCATTTTGACTATAACCTTAGCCACTCAAAGTATTTTCAGTGTAGAAATTGTGTGTAAGGAGTAAGATAGACTATAGCTAAAAATTACTGGAAAAAGCACAGTGAATATGCTTTCATAATGAATGCAAAGGGGGTAAATTTTAGAAAACGTACCAAATAAAAATAAAAACACAGGAACTTGGATGTAGAAACTTCAATATGGATCAGATTTTGAGAATATTTATTTTTTCCTTTGTTCTTTTAATTGGCAAAAATTCTTCCCTCTGAGATGTTTAGCAGTCTCTTTTTTCCACCTCATTTTACTAGCGATTGATCTCTCTTCAATACATAGCTCAAACTTGAAGGACAAAGCAAACATTATGCCATGTTAGTTGTCAACTAGCTCTTCCCAATAACTTACTTCAATACCAGTAAAAAAAACCAAACTAAACTATCAAACAGCTTGGAGAATGGAATTCTTTTAATGTAGAAAATTCCAGAAGATTCTCATTCTGAATCAGGATGAATCTTCAGAAATACTTAAATTGTTCTGTGGGATGAAAGTCTTCCATATTTTAGCTCAGAAATGCTAAACAACAACATGTCATTTTCATGTTTTGAAGGGTCAGTTCAAGATCCACTGCTTCCGGATTTTGAAAATTAGATAACTTGGCAAAACATGTCCTTTCCCTGTATAAATATTCTATTTCAGCAACCCCATGGGTTTAGTTAAAATAGTCACAGCTTTAAGCAGTACATTAAATATCACCAAGAATATATAAAATACTAATAATGATCTTTGGTTTTTTTTGTTTTTCTCATGGCAGATGCCAATGATTCCAGTAGCTGGATCAGTGGTGAGTCTGTAGCTCCTACAACAGTCCAATAAAACTGCAGTCAAGTATACCAGCTCATAGTCTAGCTGCTTTCTTGGCATAATGGGGTCACCATTAATCACTTGAGAAATCATTATTGCAATGAATGGATTTTCAAAGAACAGATTTTAAAAATACATTGCAAATGCATTTGTAATCTTGAGACTAGACATATGCTTTGCGAGTTATCTGGAATCATCAATTATCTTCAGCACACATTAAAAATGATGTAACTCCTCTCTGGAAGAAGTCATATTGAGGGACTCACAGCTGATCTATAGAAGCATATTAAACTATATTAAGCTGTTAAACTGTTGTGTTTGTAATTAAAAGCTCATATGCAGAATTAATTTCAAAGGTGGATAGCAGATCACTGGTCAAAAATATTTCTATCAACTTCCTAAATAACTGACACCATCCAAATGTTTTAAAGAACTTTTCTAAAGAAGTAAACAAATTATCTGCTGCCAGGCCTCAGGAAACATATTGAGTAATAACTAAATATGTGTATTGAATTAATGCTAATTTGAAAGCCCATTTTAGACCTCAAGCACTATTTCTGAGTCTCAGGGCAAAACCTATTCAAATTTTCTCACAGGAGGAGCTCTACTCTGACCTCATAACATCCCTGCTTGATTAACATCAGCCTCGAGCCCCAAGCAGATGAAGTGTTTTATGGTATCTAGCACTGTCAAAAATACCAGGACTCACATTAATTTTTTCAGCTGCAGGAATTTTTTCAGCTTTCGGTGACCAGAACCCTCTGCTCCTAGATGAAATCAAAAGATTTCAAGAGCTTAATCCCATCAACAGTGACCCATATAACAGCAAGGGATCTGCCAACTCACATCAGATAATAGCAGCAGATCTTGAAAAATTAATCCTTTACTAAATGAGATTTTTAAAAATAAGTTCTGATTGGTATACACATTACTGTTCAATGCAGTATTTTTAGGGGTAATATTTTGTGGGTTTTTTTCCTTACTTTGTGCTGCATAGCATTCAGAATGTTCCACACAGATTCCTGCTCAGTCAGACTCTCATTCCTGTACTCAGAAATAAAATCATCAATTCTATTGTTCCATTGATTGTGGACCTTTTAATGAATATTTATAGCATTTGATATATGCATATTGGTAAGAGTGTGGATGGATAGTACAATCCTTGATCTTTTATTGATATTCAGGCTTCTTCAAGGATTACCTGCAGGCAGCAGCATTCTAATCAATTCACCAAATGTGATCCAAGATACATCATAGCCATTGCACTAATAGGAAAGTTGTAGACCAAAGGGAAGAATAAATGAAGGAACCCAAATCACATACACAGCACAGGCAGGCACAAGGTGATTTGCTCAACTGGAGCCAGGAGAAACAGGAAACATTTTAGTTCCACTTGATATGTCCTGAAATACTAAATCCTACTTCTCATACTTTTAATAAGCACAGCACCATATAATAATAAGCACAAACCGAAAATTGCTTCTGGACCTAATGTGACACAAACTTTTGTGAGTACCACGGAATCTGACCAGGACACATTTTGCTGTAGGCTAGGGGAATGAACAGCTCATATTGGTCCTAGATTATGTATCTTTGCTGAGACTGATAAAATACACCTTCAACAGTAATTGAAGTGGGCAAGCTCATCATAAAGAGTCTGATTAGAGAGACTGTAGCAGGAAATGTATGAAGAGGAGAAATCCTAGGCCACTAAAAGGTTTTATTACAAGGCAATAAGAAAATTAAGCTTCTCCAATTGGTTTCCTTTGCTATAGCCATCCTAAAAACTCAAAAGCTTTCACAGTGAATGATGATGTAACCACCATTATACTTCAGCAACCCTTAATTAAGGCTGAGATCAAGTGTAATTGCAGTTGATATAAAATTAACCTTCAATTTTGCAATCAATTTTTCTAGCACAAATAGCTGATTCCAGAATTCGTTATTCCTGTCAGTTTAAATCTTTCAAAATATAAAACCATCCTATAAAACAGGGATGATTTCATTATAATAAATCAACATTTGATGAAGAAATTTGATTACACAGTTGAAAGACTAAAGTTACACACTCTGAAGGACTAAAAGTAATTTATTTGAGCTGTACTTTGCCTGAATAGTGGCAGGCTTTGGGGAACCATATGAACCTTATGAGAACACTGTCATTGGAGGCCCTCTTAAACCATAGCTTTGTAAATTATGAAATAAAAAAGTGGCCAGGCTGGTATTGATTCGGTAGAGTACCTTCCACATATCACTGTGAGAACTACTCAAGATATTGCAGTTGCTATATGTAGAAAAATAAAGACTGAATAAAGTTTCCAAGTGGAACAATTCCATGGAAGCTGGAAATGAGACTCATGTTTTCTTTCACCACCTAACAAATTGTGAGGCACTCACTACCTGCCTAGGCAGTAGCAGGGAGGAAGAAGGAAGAAGTTTCCTGGTTATAACGCCTGGGCTTCATTCTTTGCTGTGCAATTTTATATTTGTAGAGCTAAACAAATGAACCAGTAGCACAGTCCTCTGCTTCAGCTTTCACACAGTCTACCACAGATCTCTCAAAAAAGGTGACTAGAAGCAAAAGATGGAGGAAAAAAGGTATCAAGATGATAATAAGAATGTACAGTTAAAATGCAGTTTTTCAGAAATAAGTCTTATTCCCTTAAAAAGCAGGAATTGTATATAAGCAGAGAGTATTCAGTTTAGTCTACATAGATAACAGCTTTTTAATCATACTTTGATATTTCAATATCGTAGCCATACGTGGCACTTATCTGTGCCTTCAAGTTGTACCAGACTTTTCTTTATTTCTTCAACACATACTAAGTATTTAAAAACATCTGTGCTAATAAATACAGTGGTTAAAATCTTTTCTACATAAAACTGCAAGTATTTTGTCATTGAAAGCTTTCATGCAGTGATATGGAAAGATCTTCAGTTGTGTTTAGATTTCATTTGAGCCATGATTTTATCTAAATGTGTCTTCCTATCAACAAATTTTTATGTGGAAATCACACCAAGACAGGATCACATTTTTCATGCATAACAAACTCTCTTTCATCTTACAAGAAAATTGGAGGCTGATTTTCATTTACTGTAACTACCAGACATTTGATTTCCACAACACTCCAAAGACTCCCATGGCTGATGTAAAAGTAATAACAGATCCAATGCCAAGTATTATGCAAGAAAGATATGTCACTGGCTAGTTCTCAACTGAAGAAACTGTAACACAGTGCATTTGTAGTGTTACTCATTTTCCTTTTATTTTTATGAGACTTCCACTTACACAACTTATTCCAGAAAACGATTATATCTTTGTAACACCATAACTGAAAGGATGGAAATAACAGAATGATAAAATTATATTATTCTTGTTATTGTTATTATTATTACCTATATTCACAGAAAGAAAAATATATATTTTCATAAATTTAGACAAGATATAAACGTGATAGTGTATGAGATGTAAACAGAACATTCTCCACTGAACAATGTGAAACACTCACAATGAAATCAGTGAACAATTACAGTTTAAGTGTACAGATTTTTTTTCTGTTTGCCAAGAATACATGAACAGATCTTACAGGAGGATAGATATATATTTCTCAATAAATTAAAGATTCGGTGCTGTCCTCCTTCTTTGTGACTGGCCCCTTTCTCCTTTGCATTCCAACCATTTGTGCATAGATGTGGAAAGGAGCAGTGGTTTTCATTACTCCCAGCCCAAATGTTTTCTCCCAGAACTACTGCATTGGATGGTTCCTATGCCATTAGTTTGGAATTGGCACTTCTTAACAAAGCCATGGCAGTCTGCTCTTTAAGAGCACATCTGTTGTTATGTGACCCAAAACTTAGTTTTCTGAGAAAAAAAAATGATAGACACTATGGGAAAAAGAAATATCTAAACGGAGAGGCCCATACTCTTATTCATTCCATGCAAATCCTCACCTAAAGGATCTCTCATCTCATTAGACGCAGGTCAAATGCAGTCTGGTAAATGATATAATGAAAAGATTAAGAGAGCTGATTTATTTTTCAATGATTCATCTATAAGCTGTATATCAAGAGAAAGAAATAAACCAATTGCATAAATTAACGCAATGTCTAAATTATAGGTATAGTAATATGTTTTCTATTATTTTGATAATCATACCACGTAATGATGGAGAACATACTTAAGAGGAAAAAAACCCTTACAACCATGCAGTTGAGTCCAATACTGCCACCTTGTGAAGAAGAAAATCTATTACTTCTTCTGTCGATTACACAGAACCACACAAACATAAAATGGTTTGGTTTGGGAAAACTCTACTTCCAACACCCCTGCCATGGGTAAGATCACCTGCCACTAGACCAGATTGCTCAAAGCCACATGCATCCTGGATTTGAATGCTTCCAGGGATGGGACATTTTTATTCTGCAATCATTTAAAACAAAACAAAAATCCTACTTATACTCAGGAAAAACAAAACAAAACAAAACAAAACTCTGAAGAAATTGTTTCTGTCAAATAAAAGCCACAAGCCAAATGTCAAAAGCATGAGACCCAGAGCCTGATGGGAAGGAGGGATGGGGGGTAAGGGAAGGATTGGTTTTTAATTAAGAACATCCCAAAAAGAAAAATTCAAAGCTGCTAAGTAAGAAAAAGAAAACAGATTTCTTGCCAAGAAAATTCAACTGAAGATATTTAAATAGCACTTCTGTATTTGGTTTTTATCTCTAATTTTCATCCTTTTGTTTTCAGTTTTGAAGCACAGTTGAAAATATAATCACATATTCATTTCTTTATGAAACAAATGTAACTACTTCTATACATTACAGTGGAACTTCATTTCTTCAGATAATATTTTATAAATTTTAACAGTCACCTGATACATTGAACAAAAAATAATAGCAGCAGTAGAAGCATCAAGATGGTGTATAGCCTCCATTGTCTTTGTTGCACTGTATACATGTATTTTTGTTTTGTTTCCTTTTTGGTCTTTTTTTATTTTAAGCTGCTAAAGACATTTGGAAGCAGCATGTATTTTGGAAGACTTATATGGAAAGATTTACATAGCCTGGCAAACACTTGTTCTTCTATTCTTCAGAGCACCTACTAAATAGTAAGGATACCAGCTGAAATGAAGAGATGACAAATGTGAAACTGCTGCAGTCAATAATTATTTTGCATTAACATCTAATTTTACATAGAAAACACGTTACATATGTATCAAATTTGATTTTTTAGAAGTAAATATTCATCAAACACAAGCTTAGCCTGCCCTGTCAAGATCCTCAATGCCTGGATTTTAAAATTTCTGCTGGATTTCAGCATGAACAAAGCTGTAGTAAGCATCTCAAACAAGCTGTGCAGTGGAGTGGAGTCAATAATGGGGTCGATAATGCACCTCGCAAAATTATAGACTGGATGAGACAACAGGTTTTTCAATTTCCCCAGAGAAGTTTCACTGCTTTTAAGAGTAATTGAACTTTTTCTTGGTTTTCAAAAATAGAATGTATCAAAACAACGGTGTGATGCATTTTTTTTTTTAGAAAAAAACCACCTCTGAACAGTTATATATTCAACCTAAAAATTGGAATCTGCAATAGTTCTGTTGTTTTACCTGAGCAGTTTCGAAGATTTATTCTGAGAATTTTTAATAATAATTCAGTTAATCTTAAAATATTTACCTAAAAATTAAAAATCTTATCCTCATAAATTAACGTACATTTTATATTGCATTATTTCTACACAAGAAAATCTTTACCAGCATTGAATATTTCCATCCTACCTTAAGGAGAATGGTCAAACAATGATATATTTCTTCCAGCATAACCTTAGAACAACCTTAGAACATCCTTAGAACGAAGAAGTTTTCTTATGTTGGTCAGCCCTGACTTTCTGGATACAGGGAACAGGCTTCAAGAAGTTTTGGCTCATTTTGATGCACTTCCTGCCATTCCATGCCATGCAATTCTTTTCCTTTCATTTCCAAATTTGTGAAATGAAGAATTTTCATTACAGCACAGCTCCAAGATTGTTCACTCTACAACTTTTGAATCAGTGCCACCAACAGTGATGGGGATCTCAGCAGCAACAACGAGCTACACTTAGGGTTTGTGTGAGGCTTCAGAGAGCTGCAGAACCTACAGCTTCAGGGACACTGGCAATAAAAAAGGCATCACAAGGGCATCAGGTCAGGGCCACAGCTGATAAATCCACACCTTTCAATCTGTGTATGGCAGTGAGGACCTCTGCACAGTCCCAAGATGCTATTAGAATCAGGGTTAGGGTTAGGGTTGAGTGGGTCAAAGAGCCCACAGCTCCAGGAACACTGGGGCTGGAAATGGCATGCCAAGGTGATCCCAGCACATCCTCAACATTGCTGCTCCTACTTCTTTCTAAAATCAAGCACCCCTGGGGATTGGGACTTCAGGGCTAGTCTGAGGGTTAGGGCAATATTTAGGGCTGGGGTTAGGGTTGTGTGAGTAAAAGAGCCTACAGCTCCACGAATAATATGGGTGTAACATGAATGGCAAGGTGGTCCCGGTAGGGCCTCAGCATTGCTGCTCCTACTTCTTTCTAAACTCAACCACTCAACATGGATGGGAGTTTTATTGTTAGGGTTAGTGTCAAGTTTAATGTTATGTTTTGGGTTAGGGCTAGGGTAAGGGTTAGAAGATTAGTGTTAAGTTTAGCCTTAGGGTTGAGTAAGTAATGATTTGAAAATTCTTCATTTCATGAAATGAAATTAAATCTTTCTATGATTTCTATGAAATGTCTCTTTTATTGGCTTTTTTTTTTCCCTAAGCACAGAACATGGTCTTTATTCAGTAGGTGCACAGAAGAACTCCATTACAAAAGAAGCATTAAGTGCATATTTAATCAGTGAATAGAGAGTTGATCACAGAGAGTTCACCAGTGATATGATTATATGAGTGGATTTCAAATGGCTAAGTTTCATTTTTTTTTAATATTTAAATATCCTGTTATCCATAACATTGGTGAGAAAACTGTAAGCAGTTGCGTTTGAAGCAAAATATATTTTGCTTAACACTCCTAAAACTTTCACAAAGATACTTAGCTTATTCTAAGGACAGTAGATGGGAAAACCCCTACCATTTTTGGCTGATCCTTCCCATTGCTCCCAAAATGCATTTTTTCTATGTAAAGCCTAAATTTATCTTTTAGCTCTTAATTTTTATTATACCTGTTTTTGCACCTTGGTATTCCTCATCAGACTCAGGGTTAGATGTGCTCTGTATCACCACACAAAATGTTATTAGCTGCACCTTGTCTGACCTGTGTAACTTTTCATAGACTGAATTCTATTTAGTCGCTAATTCTCCAACTGGACATTTTCTCCAGCTTTTAATAGCCAGCCAGGGACTTTTTCTCCAGAGAGACAGTGATAGGAGAAGGGGGACAGGTTTTAAACTAGAAGAGGCGAGATTTATATTAGTTGCTACAAGGAAATCCTTTTCACAACAAAGGGTGGTGAGGCTTGAAAACAGGTTGCCCAGAGCAGCTGTGGGTGCCCCACCCCTGTGTTCAAGGCCAGGCTGGATGGGGCACTGAGCAACCTGGTCTAGTGGAAGGAGAACCTGCCCATGGAGGTCGTTGGGAAGAGATGATGTTGAAGGTTCCTTCCAACCCAAACCATTCTATGACTCTATGACCTTTCTCTTTTCACAGGTCCCGCTGCACCTGCGAGGCTGTGCCAGGCTGGCCATGCCAGAGTCCGGTGTCCCAGCACAGCCCCAGCATCAGCCAGCCCTTCTGAGCCCCAGCACGGGCAGACAGAAGGGATGTCTGGTGTGTTTTCATTTTTCATTACTCTGGAGTTCTCTGGGCAAACAAGAATGGAAGAAAACCCACGGTGTTTTAATCCACCTTTACTGTGGTTTTGGTATGCTTTTATTTATGCTTGTTTTTTGGTTTTTTTTTCTTCACCGTCAATTGCCTCTTGCAATTTACTGTGAACTAAATTTACTAAATTCCAGTCTGTGATTTCAAAAAAACCCCAAACAGAAACCAAAACCAAACAAAGAATCCGAAACCAAAATAAAAATGCCCTTAAAAAACCAACAACAAACGCCTCAAAACCCCAAACAAACAAAACCAAACAAATAATCAAACACCAACCCCCAATGTTAAAAAACCAAACCAACCCACGAAAGCAGGCGCTGCCAGCTGCTCCGCCTCACGCTGGGAGGCGCTGCCTAACGTCCCAAGAACGCGAAACAGCAGCTCCTAGTAAAGTTTGGCTCCTCCCACTGCCCGTCCGAGCCGCTGTTTCCCGTTGCCGTGGTGACGCTCCCGCGGTAGCAGCGCGCTGCGGGGCTCTCGTCCTGGAGCTCCCGACCGTCCGCTGTTGGCGGATGCGGAATTTCAGGGCAGAGGGGCTGCCGGTCTCCAGAGGCTGCCAGAAAAGCGGAGGCGCCGTGAGGAGCTTGAGTGCACGACAGGTGAGTTGGGTACGTGAAATAGACACTGGGACCGGAGGAGTGTGGGTGCTCTGAGCGCTGGACTACAGCTCCCAGCATGCAAAGGGCCAGCGCCGCGGACCTGACAGGACGTGGCCCTGGGCGGTGCTGCCTCCGGGCGCGATGCCTTTCGGGAGGTGTAGTTTCCTCTCAGCCGGGGTGTGCTGCTCGCTTTCCCCGCAGAAATGAGCTCCGTGTGCTCGGTCTCCCGCTGTAGGAGCCGGCTAGGAGGTGCTCCCTTCCTCCTATTCTAATTGCAGGAGGCAACGGGTTGCGAAAGGGATGGATGGGGGGCGCTGACAAGGTACCCGGCTTTCCCCTGCCTGCATCCATCCACAAGTTTTTTATTTCTCTGGGTTGCATCATTTCTCACTGCTTTATCATTAAAACTTCATCGAGTGCTTTCTATATTCTTAGTCTTATTTTGTAATAGTTAATATTTATTTATTGTTCAAAGTTTGTGGGGTCTTTTTTGCCTTTTTTAGCTATTAGGTCTGGAAAAAAATCCTTGTGAGTAGAGGGCAGGTGGAAGTTTGAAATATTGAAATTTAATAACAATTGCAAAATTTAAGGGGTATCCTGAGGGAGCTTCTCTTATCACAAGATAATGTGGTGGTTTGTTTTGTTTTGTTTTGTTTTGTTTTGTTTTGGTTTGGTTTTGTTTTGTTTGTTTGTTTGTTTGTTTGTTTTTCCCTTGGAGGTATGGAATGAGATTTTCATCTTTTAAGCCAACTGTTGAATAAATACATCTGAATGAACTTAGTCTAAATGAGGCCTCTCTTTATTTTGGTTCATGCTGTGTTGAAAGGTATTATTTTATTTTGTGTACCTTTCAAAACAGATAAGACTCTGTGGGAAGTAGAATGTCGGAAGAAGGAATTGAAAAAGAAGTAGAAATTGAATTAGGCAGAATCAGTGTTTCTTCGTTTGGAACGGATGACCCTGACACAGAGGTATCAGAGGGACCCTTGAGTGACAGTGAGACAGTAAGTATTCAGTGAGCTCAGACTGCTGCTGTAGTGTGGAGTACGAAGGTAGTGTTGGCATTGGAAAGCCCCTTTGATGAGTGAGCATTGTCCCAAGACACTTAACCTAAGGATTTCTTCTGAAAAGTAGTCTTAGTAGCATTGCTTTATGAAAAGTGTAACCTCCAGTGGTGACAAGACAATAGCATTCATTCTTCTTGAGAAGATCAGACCTGGAGGCTTTGTTTTAGAATCCTCTAAAGATGGAAGATTTGACAAGGTGGATTAAATCTGGATGAACAAACTGATGATTCTTCACTGAAATCTGTATTTTAATCTTACAAGAGACTGGTTTAGGAAATTCCTCATAAGATCTCCAGATACTCATTTCAAGTCCTCTTTCTTGGGTGACTTCTTATTTTGGGAAGCAGCTTTCCTCTGAAATAAAATCAGTTATTTGGGTCCTTTTCTGCCATTTTAATATTTCAGATGCATAGCAAAGGGATTGGTTTGTAGGATATTGGGTACATAATATTAATCATAAATCATGTTTCATATGACACAGACAAAAGCATCAGTGATAAGTGTGTATGGACTCACGCATAGAATGTCAGCAATATCCATTTTCCCAAAACCTTGACATCAAATTCAGTCTTTTGAGTAGAAAGTTTCTATGTAGTAGTGAAAACTGAAGCATTGATTCTACATGCATTCTTTAAACATTAGTAAACATTTTAAAGAAAAAGATCCTGTGCTTCACAAGTATTTGCTAATTTTTATCTTATCCTTTTTCTTTAATTTCTTGGTCCAACACAGTTCTAAACACAATAGTTTATTAAAATGTGTTTCTGGAGATAGTGCAAGATATATTACTAAAATTTGATTAGAATATAATTAAAATTAGAATTATTAATTGTTCAGTGAGTGGTAAGACAACGAGAAGAGTGTAGGAATTTGAAAAAATTTTGGTGGAAATTGCTGCTAAATCTCTATCAATACTTTATAGGTGAAGCCAAAGCAAGTCTTTATTCTCCTATGTCAAGTATTTACCTCTTTTCAAGCCTGTGAGATGAAAATGTAGACTGTATGTCAAAGGCTGTGTTTTTCTAGATTTCAGGTGACTTACCTGAATCAGTTCTCTCCTATTTAAACTTTATCAAGAGCCGCAATCAAGATGCTGAAAAGCTTATACTGCAGGACTTAGGAGATGAGCAGAATACAAGTAAGCATTAACCACAGTTAAAATGTTTAAACACTTCATATTGCCAGTGCAAGTTAGACTAACAAGCATCGGTAAAATGATGCAAACTTTTAAGTTTGAACAAGCAGTGAAACCTATTCCATCAGCTTCTGAATGCATGATGAAAATCCCTAGGAATAAAGCCATGCAATGCTATCTTTGGGAATTAACATCTGAGCAGAAATTGAACTCTTCTAAAAATTAATCTAATGCTAAACAAGGCAAGTTGTGAGATTACTCTCTGAAATAGGGCCCAGGCCAGACTCATTATGAAAATCTAAAATGAAGCCAGTAGGAGCTGAAATGCAGAGTTCAGATACAATTGAGTCCTACAGGATATGTTTAAAGTCTGTCTTCAGAGATGCCCAAGCTCGTGTTGGATAAAACGATGATTAATTGGCAAAAAAAATATTGCTGTCAGCTGTGTGACTTAAGCCAAGCTCACAGTTTATATGCCAGAGAGCTGACACTGTCTGTTCCATTAGTGCAATAGGCTTGGTCACCTATTGTTGAATATTGACTACAAATTTTGATATCTGAGGAATGTCCCTATTTATTCTCTTTTTTTGTAATACAGTCGTATTCTTTTTTAATGTTTTTGTAGTTCTTTGTCAGTTTTTGACCTATCTGACACAAGTGCTCCTGTATTTTTCTGCACCAAATGTTCTGCTGTGTTTCATGATGAGGAATTCTCTTTCATATTTGCTATCACTGTATTCTTACAGTATCATTGTGTCTATTTCTGTTACACACATTTTCTGCTTTTAATGTAGATAAATTATTCCCATACATATTTAAATAAAACTGGGAAAGGAGGAAAGGAAAAAAACCCCTTTCTTTTAGTTTAAACATATTGACTAGATAAACAGTGTAGACTAAAACTGAGCACTGGTAAAGGATTTTCTCTCTGTGTACTAATTTATTTATTTATTTAGGTGACATTTATGAAGTAGCCTCTTGCCATCCTTCTGAACCAAATCAAGATTCAAAACAATTTAATGAAAAGGTATTTTTTATTTATACAGTATTTATAGTGAACAAAATTCTATTAAATAATCTAGATAACTTACATTTGCTTTGGTGGCCTCCTAAGGAGACCTATCAATGTGTTCAGTATTTTTCTGTCAGACTATCTGTAAGTTATTAAGATGAGTTTCTATATACAATTCTTTAGAATTAGGACATCAACTGTAATAGATCATATCTAAACGATTTCAATTTTGAAATAAATTATCTGAGATATTGAGCACAAAAATCAACAAAATTAAACAAAACAGAATAATCCTTTATTGCTAATTTTTTGCAGAATATTATGATAGTACTTCTAAGCTTCCCTAATCTTACATTTTTATGATGATCAGGAAGATGTAGTACTATTAATCTTGCTCTAATATATTCCATTATTTTATAGAAAATGTAAAAATAGTAATCTCTGTACCTTTCAAAGACAAATCAAGAGATATGAACATGAGTGCATCTATATTTTCATAGGATTTGACTGAATAACTTGCTGAAGTTTTCTTAGAAAAAGAAAACTGTATTAAATTTAATCACTTTTAATTTGCTGCCTGGCTTTTATTAGTGAGCACCCTTGCAAACATGATTTTTTTGTTCTCAGAAGACCATTGTTTAAAACAGCACAATTACTTCATGTGACTTCAGCTGCATTACAAATATTAATATATGCCTGAAGCATGTGATGAACAGATGATAAATGAGCAGCAATGGATTACTTGCCAGTAAAGAACAATGAAATAAATATAGCAATCCTTGTGCCCATAGTATTATTTTGAAATAGTCTTCTTAAAAATTGGCTTTGTAACTAGTTCTTCCCCACTGTGCATAACAGTATTCATGCATATGGTCCTTGGTTTCACAGAAAGTAAAATAAATCTAATGTGCAAGACACTCATTTTTCCAAGTCAAAATATTAAATATATTTTAAAAACACACATAAATATTATGTATTTTGATAAATACTGCAATATTTGTTACTCTAGAAAACAATATTTGACTGATATGTTTGCATTAGTCAATGTGTAAGGATTCCAGTCAGTAGCAAATTTCATATTGTTGTATTTGTCATATGATAAAAAGCTTATCCTTGTTCTGAAAGATCTTTATTATGGTCTGCTTTTAAATTTTGTTTCTTGTTTTTTAATTAAAATTTTAAACTATGTTAGATACTGCTTGAAGTTGAAAATGAAGACTTGCAGCTTGCTACAACACCTGATTATAGTCAGTCCATCAGTGATGAAGTGGTCACTGATGACCATTTTCTTACAGGTAAGCAAACACGTTATTCATTTGGTTGAGTTGATCTTAAACATATCACTATTTCCTGCTTTTCTGTTGTCACAAGTATCACAGCATTCTTTTTAAAGAATTTCATATTGCAATATATAACAGGGCTTGATACTTGATGACTTGGTTGAAAACAAACACATTTGCTTTTATTTCATTTCAAGATCCCAAAATCATTGTAGAAATTAGTATCAAAAAATACTACTCAAAAATTAAAGCTGCTCAGAGGCACTAAGCAGGTTCTGCTTTGGCCACAGTTTTTTGTGTGGTGTGGGTTTTTTTTTTTTTTTTTGTTTTTTTTTTTTTTTTTTTTTTTTGGTTTGTTTGTTTTTTTTTTTTTCCTTTCTTTTTTTTGTTACATTTTTGTTTGTTTGGGTTTTTTTGTTTTGTTTTGTTTTTTGTTCTTTGTTTTTTTTTTTTTTAAGTTGCATTGGCTGGGATTGTTCCTTTGCCATGGCCTTTGGATGAGTTGGGCTGGAGTATATCAGTGCTAAAGGCCCCACTAATAGCCACCAAAGCCATTCTCTGCAATCCTGCATTATATATTTTTAGAATAAGCATAGTAGTTGCAGAGTCAGTAAGTGTGCAGAATAATAACGGGACATCTCTGATGGAAAGAACTTGTCCTGTAGTTCTGATTTCCTTGGGATGTATATTGCTGGCTATATCATCATAGGATCTTTTTCTTGTCAAATACCTTAAGACTGCTTAATGTTCCCCAGTGCTTATTAGGAAATTAAAGAAATTTTTTTCTTGGTTGATTAATAGCTGGTCTTGAAATGAGCATAAGTCTTGCCCATTGTGAAACAGAAGAGTGTAGACCAGCACTTGAGCTTGAAGATGAGATGATGAAAAAATGGAAAACTGAGAGAGAATCACGGGAAAAACAGAGTGAAGAGGAACATGCAAGACAAGTGCAGCATCTGGAGCAATTTGAGGCTGAAAGAATAAAGTTAAATCTTCTTCATAAGGTAATAAATGATATTAAGCCAATCTGTTCCAATCTAGACTATCTGAATTCAAACTCTAGTGTGAAAAAGAGACAACTGTCTCAACCTGTATGACTGTCCTAAACCCTGTCGACTGGTGTTGCTAGTGAATTGTAAAACATGTTTAAGTATAGTCCATTGGTTTTTATGTGATCACTGTTTTAATCGATAGTGAATGAATTTGCTGTGCTAAATTTTAAATTATTCCTTAACCTTTGCTTTTACGAAGTTTTTATATTATGAAAACAGCCAAAGTACCAGAAATGAGAGTTGTACTGAAATGAATCACAAATGAAAAATGGTCACTGTGCTCTAATAGAAAATACTTAGCTGGTTTGGACCTTCCACCCCAAATTCACATTCTGATGTTAAAATCTTAATGGAAGTAATCAGAAACAAAATATTTCAGTTCAGCAATGCTGGTGCTGTTCTCCATCTAGGTAAAAGTTACAATACTTGCTTTCCCTATCTTTATCTGGGAAACGTACTCAGGCTTCATCTACTGAGTTTGGCCAGAACAGATGATTACTCAACACATTGACCATTTGCACTCTCAGACTATCTAGTCATGTTTTGCTATAGTGGGTGGAGCATCATATAGGAAAAAGAGCGTAAGAACATGAAGAAAGGTTACTCTTAGATATTATACTTGTGAGGCCACAGAATTTTATTATTTAGCCTAAATAAATGTGTTTTGAAAGGTGTATTAACACTACATTATCAGTTAACTGATTTGTGGCTTTCTGAAGAGGTGGACACCTTTGCACCAGCAAGGTAATTCAAGTCACCAGTAGTAAGGAGGGGCTTAGCAAATGAAAGCACCTTTGATCTCTGAAGGCCAGTTCAGTGTCTGCTATAACTCTCTTTTCAAAAGGTCAGAAAAACAGATAGGCCTTCTTGGCTCTTTGCTGTCATAAATCATTTTTGGATGTAGGATGGCTTTCCCTGGAGAAAGAGGGGCATGGCCACGTTTAGGCACTTTGATACTGCTGTTGTAGGAATGCTTTTTTTGGAGGTGAGGAATGAATTCTAATTTTCCCCATTGCAGAAGGACCTAGATGCCTGATCTCCTGTTGTCTGAACAGCATGCTTCTGAATGCCCTTGAAAAACTGCTTAGACGCCTGGGAGACTTTATGCTCCAAGTTAAAATTGGTTGCTTATACTACTTCCTTCATATCCTTCATCTTTGATTTGGTTGATATATCCTAGTTTCACTAGGAGTTATGTGGTTCTGGATTAGCCTGTTTTTCAGTTACTTACATAACTGACTTTCTGGCTGCTGACTTACAGTCTGATTGAGACTTTTTTCGGATTGAGTTTTTTTGGGGGCAAGGAGGGAAGTGCTATTTATTTGCAAATAGTGAGGAAGTAGACTTGAACTTTCATTTTCCATTGACAAGCAATTTCAGTGAGACAAAATTTCTTTAGCTTTACTGAAGAAAATTTCCATTTGAATGATTTTAATATTATCAGTACATACCAGTGCAATTAAAGGAAAATTGTTCATGTTATTGTTCAGATATGTTTCTGTTTTCTGCCTGTACTTTGAATGGATTAATAACTAGTTTTCATCTTCAATAGTAGTATAGACCTTGGAGAGGAAGGTGGCAGCTGTTTAGGTCAGTACCAGGATGCTGACTTTCTGAAGGCATGCATCTTTCAGTACATGACCAAATATATATTACTGATGCAAGTGTTCTGTTGTTTATTTTGATCCACACACCACTCAGTTTCTCATTTAAATTCAGGCATTCACAAAATTTTGTTGTTGGAAAGTCAAGAAGATGGGTGAGATTGGAGAGGGTGTTTTGTGTTGTTCTGGGCTTTGTACAATATTCATTTAGGTTAATTTGTTGTGCAGAAACGCCAGGCTGCAATAGAAGATGAGTTACAGAAAGAAGAGGAAGTTTGGAGAGACAAAATGAGGCAGCATGAGGTAAGGTTGTACAATGAGCTTTTGTCGAAAGACTGTGAGGTTACTGTTATATATTTGAGAATAAATCATGGAACAGTTAATATACTAGATTCAGATATCATTTATTAATGATAAATATGTGTCAATATCTGTCCCATTTTAAAAGTGATTGAAGTATATCCTAATTGTTTTGGCCTAGGAATCGATCATGAAGCTACGGTTGCAAATGGAAGAGGAAAGAAAGGCCTTGGAAGAACAGAAAGCAAAAGAAAGACAACAACTGGCTGAACAACAGAATATAGCAGCTGTGAAAATCCAAGCTAGATTTAGAGCATTTTTAGTCCGTAAAAAATATGCTCCCATTTTAAAACAATGGAAATATGAAATGAGAAAGAAACAAAAAATACTAGAGGAAATAGAGATGGAAATGAAAGGAAGAGAAGAAAAACTGAATAGGCGAATGGAGGAAAACAGGTTAAAGAGAGAAGAGGAAAGAAAGAGACAAGAAGAACTTGCAAGACAAGAATATTTGAAACAGGTGAAGAGGCACGAGGAATATGAGAAAAAGAAAGAAAGCCTGAGATTGGAAAGAAAAAAACAACTGCAAATGAGAAGAGAAGAACAAAGACAGTTAGAACAAAAAAGAGCAGAAGCTGTGATGGGAGAAAATGTAGAAAAAACCATAGAAAACATAAAAAAGGATAATAAGACAGAAAATATGAAAGTAATAAGAGAAGAGAATGAGGAACAAAATAAACAATTAGAGGAATCAAAAGAAAAACATGCTGAAATGATGGATGAAACAAATAATATGATGATTCCAGCAGAAAGGAATTTGACACCAAGTGTGCTAGGCTCTGAGAAGGAACACTCTTCTCTAGTGAATAATGAGAACTTATGCATTAATTCAGTAATACAAGTAGAAGAAAAGTACTCAGAAACAAATTATTTTGATAAAGCTTCAAATGGTCATATTCCAAAGGATGAATCTCTTAACTTTGGTGCTAATGACATGGTAGAAAATAAGGCAAACCACATATGCAACAGCCCACCAAATGTCCAGCCAAATGCTAGTAACAGAGAAATTAAAGATCAATTTTCTCAGTATGAAACTATGAAGAAAACTGTATTTCTGATGGAAAATGCTACTGAAGAAGTCAGAGACACCTGGAACAGTAGTCAAGATAAAACAGATTCTTCTAGTAAAGTAATTTTTCCTGGTGATATTGAAAAGAAGAGAATAAACTGGATGAACACATGCAAATCTTGGTCTAAAATATATGAAGAAAACCAAAGAAAGCAAACAACTATAAGAAAATTACTAAGGAAAAGTTCAGTTAGGAAGATGCCTCCACTAAGTACAGAAAAGATAATTCATAGTGGCCCTTGGAGTACCTTGCAACAGGTAACTATGTGAAAGTTTGAGAATGAAATGGGAAGACATACTATCACTTCTTTTATTATTATTTTTTTTGTATGGTGGCCAAATGCTGTTTATTGTTGAGCAGGACATAGATATTGTGAGAGTTCCTATGCCCAGGTGCAGAATAAGGGCAATGAACTTGAATTCCCATGAGTGTTGTGGAGCTGACTGGTGTGGTATTAGTCTTCAGAGGATTGATAATATTAACCCTTTAAAGGCAAGAGCTCTTACTTTCTGCTAAATTAACAAGGATTTGCCTTTGTACAAAGGCCCACATTTCAGCTCCTGCTCAACTAGCTCCTTCAGAGTTTTGAGAGGAATAGTCTCTTCTAGAAACAAGACATTACTGACCATCTTATAGATAGTGTTTTACCATAAAGGACATCTCCTGGTTACCAGGACTTATTTTTCTTACACTTATTAACTTATCATTGTATGCTTGCTCTGTGCTCTCATCTTGATGTCCATTCTGAGATGGCCTGCTAGGCTATACACACTTCTAGTCTGAACTATTTTTCTCTTCTACACTCACTGTTCATGTTACTGTAATTATTGTTTTCCTGCTAGCTTCTCCCATTGAACAGATCAAACTTCTTGCCATTCTTTTCTATATAAAAAGGTTATCATTAGTTGCTTGCATTGTATAAAGCATTAGTAGATTGTAGTTTTGTTCTCTTTTTCATCCTAAAGAAAATTACCATAGTATGATGTTGTGCAATGAATGTTCAATATACAAGATGTTAGTTTTATTTATCAACAAATGCATGTAGGTCACAATGCTAACGCTTGAAGATTTGCCAGCTTGTAGCCTCTCAACCTTATCTGAGTGTTCAAATATTCAAGTTTTGACTCTGAGGCGCTGTGGACTGGTTGCACTGGAAGGACTAAGTAGCTGCAAAGACCTGAAGTATATCAATGTGGAGGTACTGAGCATATTTGATTCTTTGTTATAACAGGGAAAACTGCCAGTTTTCCTCCTTAGTTGATTGTGTAGTTGTGTCCAACTGAATAAATAACTTTTAGCCTTAAGAGCATAAATAGCAACAAAATACTACCAAATGTGAACAAAGTTATAGCAGAAAATTTACAGTGCAAATAACAAAACAAACAAACAAAAATGCTGCAAATGATTCAACCTATGCTGAGAAAATATCAGTCTAAGATTAGCATTATTATAGATCTTTGTTACCTCAGTCTCTGATTGAAGAGTGGGCAGATGCTGTTCACCATAGCGGGTGCTCAGTTGGAGCAAGAGTAGATAGAAGGAGGAGTCTTTTGCAACATACACCTTGAATATTAATTGAAATTAGTAACATATATGCTCAAAGAATAGTACTTATAGTTATATTAGAGTCCTAATATTCAGGTATCTGCTACTGCGCAGTGTCTTGCATGGCCCTGTTCCATGACTAAAGAAAACTTTTTCTCTGTAATTCTTCTTTGTTCCAGAACTTGGCCATTTGCATGAAACAGCTTTGTTCACATTTTTAATTTAATGTGTTTTACCAACACCATATTCTAGATGAAAAGACAAGCACAGCAAATAGTGAAAGAGAAATCTGAGGAAGCATTATTAAAATGGCCTGAGGAAGGGGATGTTTAAAAAGCAGAATCCCTTGGAGGAGGAATATTATCTTAGAACAGTGTTAATGTTTGTGACCAAAGTGCCTCTTAATGCAGACTTTTGCTATTAGTAGATAGAATTCCAGCAAAATTACAGCTGTCTTCATTAGCATCTAGTAAATATGATGTTTCTATGCAGTTTTTAGTTCAGTGTCCCAGGGTTTCAGGAGGTAAGAAAAGGTATATGGAAGGAACTGCTCTGTTCCTAACTTCTTTTTATGCTTTTTTTGTTTCAACTTTGGGCATTTTCAGAGCCAGAATGAAGTTCAAGATATATTCTTGTTCTATTTCAGCAGGACACAAAAGGTCATTTCTAGGACTCATAATTTTTTTTCCTAATGGAAAAATAGAGATTCCCTTACTCCTAGCTAAGAATTTAGCATAAAAATAAGCAATGAAGGCAATCTGCTATATTTTTACTTAGTTCTGCTACTTCACTTCAGAGACTATTTAATATTCTCATTTTCTTTTATTGCAGGAGAACAACATTCAGGTAATTGACTGTGCAAATCTGGAAAATCTCTGTATTCTCATTCTGAATAAGAACCGTCTTTCATCAGTTTGTGGCTTAGATGGATGCAAAAATCTCCAAAATCTTGAACTTTCCTACAATAGAATCACTCGAATTGGTAAGAAAATTATTCCAATTTGTATAACAATATTTATGCAAGTTTATATTCAGAATTATACACCCCTTGGATATAGAGACAGTTGGCTCCTAAGGCAAGGGGACCGACTTGGGAAAAAACCTGCATCTTAATGCATGGCTCAGCTACTGCTGTGTATTCCATCTAGCAGGCCATGCAACTATTGTCAGCCAAAGAGAATTAAAAACTTTCTGAAAGGGCCACTGACATTATCTGCTCTAAGTCAGCTGGAATATGTGAGTTGTCTGAGTTCAGCTTATCTACAGGCATAATGAAAGCAAAGCCTAGCCATGCAACTGCAGGGAATTCCAGTGTGTTCCTGCCTGACACAGTAAGGAGTTATATAGAAATTGTGTTGTTTGACTTGAGTCTGCTGGACAATAGGAAAATAATTAAAAACAGTTATTAAGCTCATAGACAAAACACATGCACATAAGACTTGTAAATAAGTAGTAGTTCCACTGTTAAATAAGACTTAAATAACACTATAAACATGCGTAATACAGTTCTGTGATAAATGGTAAGGGTGTAGCAAACAGAAAATGGAAAAGCTTAAAAATATCTGTAGATGTAGAATCTTTGATGAATATATTATCAATATTTTTTGCTTTGCATATTTTTACAATATGTGTAAATGTTAGAACTCATGAAGAAAATTTTTTAATACATGAGAATAAAAGTGCTGGGAAATCAATGTTTACTGTAAATGCATATCAGTACTCTGTTGAGGAACATAAAATGAGGAACGTAAAATAAAATGGTTTGAAAGTTTCATCTGTATTGTTGTAGAAAATAGTGCTTGATAAGATTCTTATTCATATTGATCCCATTTGATAAAAATGTCTGCAAGATTACTGTAAGAATGACATTGTTTTAGTGGATGACATTTAAGAATGTGGCATCTGTGTGGAGTGTGCTAACTTCATACAGGCCAAGTGGAGTAAAATCCTCTGGTACTTTCTCTTTTGCGCAGTGCATTGTTACAATTACTGAGTCTCTAATGAATTTAAGTGGGTAAATAAATATTCAAAAAAATCATCTTCAAATGTGGGGTTTTATTCCCTCTCTGGAATTTCTTTGAAGATTTTAGGTTAAAACAGATGCATAATACAGGATTTATTTCATATCATAACATATCGAGTAGTTGCACAGAATGCATAAAAGTGGATTTGTGGGTTATAAAAAGTTAGCATATCCCTTCCATCTGCAAATCTTACAGGATGTCCCTTAGCAATTTTGGGAGCTCCAGTGCTGTATAGTAAAGCTTATTTATATTTGTAATATTTAAGTTTTAATGACTTACTGTAGGAAATTTATGGCATACTGTGATTTATCTTTTTATTCTTTTCTCATGTCATTGAAATATAGCATCAGTAGGGGAAAGATTAGAGTTACGAAAAACCCCTTAAAAATAGCAGTAAGAGAAATAGTCTCAATTATGCTTTTTCCCTTAAGAATGCATAATTACAAATTAAGTAAATGTGACAGCAACACACTGAAGTTGAGTGCATATGTTTGCATTTTGAGGATGAATGCTTTGTTTAAAAAATTTCTTGCACAAAAAGTAGCATTTTGACTCAAGTCTTCAAATACACTTCTGTAGGGTGTCTACATTGCCATAGAATGCTGAGTAAAATCCTGGCAGCTCAAAGAATAGCAATGAATAACCATGGATGGTCATAAATGCTACTTTCAAGATACTCTTTTTAAGACAGCACAGCGAGGATTTGTTTTTCATCAGACACCTTTTAGTTTTGGTTTAGTTGTTTGAGAGCTTTTTGTTTGTTTGTTTGGGGTTTTTTTTGGGGTTTTTTATGTTTGCTGTCAGCTTTTACTCTGTTGTCTTTGTCACACATAGAAGTGACTTCAGACCTGCATCAATACCTAAGAGAGTCCTAGCTAGCAGACTTCAGCTGCACTTTGCAAATTGCTGAGAGCTTACATAAAGGTTCTCCTTGAATCTTGCTAAACCATGTATTTTTCAACAAAATGCTTTTCCTCTGGCTGCTATAACTTTTGGTTGCTGCATCGTATGTAAAAGACACATTATCTTCTGGAAATGTGCAAAAGACTTTCATGCTTATATTTAATTTTGCATGTGGGCAGAAAAAACAGTAAAGTACCATCTATTTGTATTACATTATTCTCTCTTTGTGTATTTTCTGTTGGACTGCATTTGATAATTCGAGGATGTTCTGAATGATATTCAGGTGAGGAAGAGTAAAAGAAATTGCTTTGTACAGCATGCAGAGAAGGAAATTTCCAGGTTCTGTTTTACTTCCTTGCCTTATCTTATTGTGTGTGCAGTCTGTCTTCTCAGTCCCACTCCAGGCTCATAGAGTGCTTTTAAATTTTCCAGTACTGCTACTCTGGTAACTGAAAAGTGGAAATTTAAGAGCTGCTCTTATGAGGAAGTCTTAGGAGCCAACACACGAAAACACCAAAGTGTTTCTGAGACCACTAGATGGTGCTGGTTCCTTTTTTATTTTTATCCAAGCACGAAAGAAAAATACAGACCAGGATCTTGCAGTCAACGGGTAGTATGTCCTGGGCATGTTTGCAATTTTTCAGAATAATTAAAGATTTGTATATTTATTTGCTAAAGCACAGTTTTGAAGTTGCATTATAGGACATGTGTGATATATTTCAGAGGGTATCACTTTAATGTCAAACAACTGCGCTATTTTCACCAAGTGCTTTCCATTTTTAAATTAAAATTATTGAAACACCTATATTGGGAAGTTTGTTAAATTTACTGCTGTTTCGGTATTTCATTTTTTGCTTCAGTTTTCTCCTTATAATTTGTTTTCATTTTTAAGTCTTCTTCTGTATTCTCAATGCTCTATGGTATTGAGAATAGATCTTTGGTTTCATAATCTAGTTTGTTTTCAGAGGACAGTCACAAAGAGATTCGCTATTGTAAAGCTCATCCAGCTTCCTTTGAGGAACTTGTGAAATTTTGGGTGAGATAAAGATGAGACAAAGTGTTCCCTCTAATAATTCTAAATTAACTAAATTCTCTAAGAATACATGAAACAGAAATAAAGTCAGAAATTCCTTATTTTAGATATGTTTTGTAAAGGGTATTGCTTCAAAGGAATTTTCTGCTACAGACATACAGAAAAGCTGCTCAGACTTGTAGCAAGTTAGATGGATCAGTGCCATTGCATGTGTAAGACCATGGGAAGATAATGTGATTTTTGCTGTTGTAAGGATGATTTGGGTTGCATTCTGTGAAAGAAGCAGATGCTGATGTGAATTCCTTTGCATTTCTTTTGTGTGTAGAGATTGCGTGCACATTAATGTAGATGGAAGGATTAAATTTGTTGAGAGTGGAATGACTGTAGTAGTATAGCTTTGTGCTTAAAGGCATTAAATTTTCATTATACCTTTCTTCATTAAAAATATTTTGTCATAATTCCTTAAGCAAAACTTATTTAAATAATAATGGTGATAGTGGACTAAGTTTTAATACAGTTTTTTTCTAACCTTGCTGATACATTAACAAAAAAAAGGAAATAATAAAAATTAACTTTTAAACGTAGTGTTTTAATTCTGATGGATGATTTTAAGAGGGCTGTTAGCATTTCACAGATTTCAGAGCAGTTGTAAAGTGGTTAAAGCATAGTAAGTACACTTTATCACTAAAAGAATGTTCTCTTCCAACAGAAGTACCAAAGAGATTATGAACTGTTATTATTGCTTGATTAATGGGATCAGAAATTTGTGAACCATATGCACTGTATATGTGTTAGGGTCAAAATACAGTAATTATTTTTGAATCCTATACAGAATTATACATTGTTGCACCAGAGAATGTACAGAAAATCCAGTTTTCTTAGTACTTGGATGACAAGAAATTTTTATTTCATTGTGTTTTAAATGTTGAATTTTCAGGTGGTTTGGAGTCACTGAAAAATCTTCAACGATTAATTGTGGACCATAATCAGTTAATCAGCACAAAAGGTCTTTGTGAGGCCCCTACTCTCATTCACCTAGACTGCTCTTACAATCATCTCACACAAGTTGAAGGCATTGAGAATTGTGGCCTTCTTCAAGTTCTGAAGTTGCAAGGCAATAATCTCCAGGAGGTAAAAACTTTGAATTTAGTGGCTGTTGTGCATACATCTTTGCTAACAGTCATATTTTTCAGCATTCTGAGGGTGTGCTCTTTGATTGGTGTGGGATGTTTCATACTTTTGGGTAAGATTTTTTTCCCTTATCAGAGGGTGATTTTTCAAAGATACAAATGGCTAACAGTTAGTTTTCTTACTCCCAAGTGCTTGAAAAATTGTGTAATCTCAGTGACTATGGTTTCTCCTTCATTTATAGCATCTATTTTTCAGTTTGTATTATATGATTCTGATTTTGTTTAAAATGTAACAAAATATTATTATTACTTTAGGTCCTGTTATAATAATAAGGTATTAGATAATTATGTCAGGCTGGTAATAATGATATAATTATCATTACATATAAGTAATTGCTTCTTACTCTTACTTGTATGTAATAATATCATTATTATCACCCTGATGATAATCATGCTTATTTAATGTATGTTGGTTCTCCAAAACTTGAAATTTGTGCTGCAGCATTTAAAATAGGAAAGTTGTTTGCTAAATTTATGCTTAATCATATTTACTAACAGTTATTCTCCTATCAATTCAAGAGATGCAAAGCATTGTCAATGAGCAGCAAATAGCTGCATGAATAAAATAGCAAGGCTGTGACTCTTGGGCTCATGAAATATTTTTCTTTAATTTTTTATATTGACTATTCAGGTGTGATAGAAGACAATAAAAAGTATTTATCACCTGATATATAGAGATTATGTTTTACAACTGGTACATACATAATAAGGAAATGATACATATATCCAAAATGTGAGTTTTGCTTGTATTTATGAAAAGCGTCTGGTAAGCATTCCATTGTTGTTTCTCAAATTTATATTAATCCTAAGTAACCATCTCCTTTCTATTTAGCTTCCAAGACTGGAAAATCATGTTCTCTTAAGAGAACTATATTTGGATGACAATAGCATTTCTTCTATGAGAATGTTTTCTTTGTATTGGCTGCCTCTATTGCAGATTCTTTTGCTGTCTCAAAATAGGTAAGCAAGAAAGATTCGTCCACTTACAGAACTGATCGAGAGGAATTTGCTAACATAACACTTACCTGAAAATATGATTCTCAGTATGGCTGAAATTTCACTATCTTTTTGGGATATTCTTTAAAAATAAAAATATGTGGTTGGCATGTGATTACATTGCCTACCTCTATCTAAGAAAATTTGAAACAGCATTAATTATGTAAATTTTTTTTTTCTTTTGGATGTTATGTAAAAATGATTCTTGAGGACTGTGGTATTATTAAAACCATGGTGGATTTCTTTCTTTCTTTAGCAATTGTATCTACAGTATGTCTGTCAAACTTCATATTTCACAGCCAGCTTATTCAAACCAGACTTTGAAGGCTAAGTTAAGGGCAAGTACTAGAGTTAGAAAGGACAAATAAGAATGTTTTTTATTTTACATACATATGTTAATACCCTCCAAAACAAGTATATTGACTTCAATTTTTCACTCTTATGGTTCTGTTTAAAAGGTATAAAATAAAGAAGGGTTGAGAGAAGCAGCATAAAACTGGATCATGCCCTCAAGTACTCTGTAATTAGCTTTCTGGGATTTTTTTCTAAGATAATTTATACATCTTTTGATCTAGAATGACCATATACACTGGATTAAAAATCTTTATTTTTGCCACACCCTTTTTTCTCAATTTAAATTCTGCTTAAAAAGATTTGAAACATTTATTAGAATTTGCAATATATTAATAGGAAAATTAATTTTAAATTAATATCCAATGTTTTTCTATGCTGTGATCATTTTATTCTGAATAAGATTGATCTCAGCTTAACAAACAGAATACTACATACCATATATAGAAATACACTTTCAGCTAATTACTTCACCGTCCTGTTAGTGAATAGATGTTTTTAAAGGGTGATTCATCCGCCATTTTTAGCTGCTTGCTTTGGGACTAATCATAGCCTAAAGGTGCCTGTTCATCTTCACTGGCTAGTAAAAAAATCAGAATGACCATCTGCTATGTAGGTGTCTACATCTGAACAGAGGAGTCTCATCCTATGCGACATTTAGTTCAGTAGAGCCAATTGTGTCTGGGAGCCTGTGGGCAAAGGGATGTGTAAGACTGAGTCTTGTTATTATAAGCAATGTCCTTCATAGAAATTGAATATTATTTAAGTATCTACAACCTATATTTTGTATAACTTTTCAGATTGTTTTCATAACATATCTAGTGAAGTACCGTTCATGGAGACTCTTGGATGTAAATAAAATATCTACAGAATTTAATCTTCAAGTTCCTGCTCAGGCTTCTAGGGTTTGGGATTTTTTGTTTCATTATTAATTCTTCTGGAGTTTGGAGAAAGTGCTTCCTGCCTGTGGTTAAGCAAGAGCATTATATGTTAAGCATTAGATTTTGAGTCACACTGCTTGATTTAATCTTGTTCTTAGCTATTTTTTTCCCTTGTCCTGTTTAGCTTTTTTGTGGCACACAAAATAATGTGGCTCTATATTCTTGTAGTTTCCTCTTCTTTCTCCAGTGTAGCTATCCTGTGTGTAATAACGTGTTTGCAAAACTCCTTGAAGATCGCATATGCTTGCTAGGGACTTGTGAGCACAGTCTCAGGGACAGCTTGAATGCAGCCTCTGGATTTAGGTTGTGCTGGAGTGGCCCTGTAGATGTACCTTAAGTCACTTGGCTATCCCATCATCTTACAGACTTTAATGTCCATTGTAATGTTTGCTGTGGTTTTCCAGTAGCCAAGCAGAGATGCAGTGTTTGGTCTGCTGAGTTCCTTTTGCTCGGCTGTGAGAAAGGACATATTTTTGCATCAACAGACTGGATGTGCTGAAAATAAGTATACATCTTACCCCTTAACAATTCCCTTTATTTCTGAGATGTATCTGTAGCTCATGGCAAATCTTTGTGACAAACAGGACAAGATAGTCTTAAATTCATATTAAAAGCCTCAAAATTCCTGGCATTTCAGTAGCCTGCTCTGTTACACTCACTTTATGTACACTTATAAGCAGCTCCATATGTGTGTGCTATAGCATAAGTAACTCGATGTTCTATAGAAACAGTGAATGTAATGGAGTAAGCTGTTGAAAGAAAAGCTGTTTCTTTACTTTTATCCTACAGCCAGTGCAATTTTGTGAATTTTTTCCAAGTGTGCACTGAGTGCCATTTCCTCTTCACTGACTGCAGGAAGCCAATATAATGATAATGCTATGAATCTGTATTCTTTCTGAAAGTGAAATACGGTGAAAAGAAAAATCTTACACTAATTTACAGGACATTTTTATTCCTTAGATGCTTTGTCTGCATCATAAACCAGAAATTGTCAAAGCTAAATCTCCAAAAATTATTTGTTTTAAATTGTTTTAAACCTACGGCATAACAAGGAAGTAAAACAGGTAGTGATTAACTCCTTCAAATAGAAAGAACCCAACTATTTCACCACTGCTGCTTTTATTAAATGTTTTATTGTGACTTTTAAATACAAAGCATATTCTTGATCAAGGCATAATTGACCAAAGACAATGATGAATATCCTCTTGACTTGTTTTCTGCAGAATTGGGACTATGAGGGTCCATGTTCTATTTTATAACAGCTGAGGACACAACTGTTAAGTTAGTTTGAAAAAGGGATCTATTCTTTTTTTTCTGTTGTGGATAAAGGTTTAGGTGTAAGAGAAAACAACCTTGTCCTTGTGTAAAATTAATAAATCTTTAATACATGTTAAGAGTTTATGTGACATTTATATTTACATATAGTCCCATTAAATTATGTAACTTACTATTAATGTCTTTTTCATCTAAAAGTTTTGCAGTGAGTTGCTAAATGTGCTGTTCAGGTAGCCATTTTTTTGACTTCAAAGTAGACAAAATCCCTCAAACGTTTCAATGTGGTATTAATAAGACAAAATTCTTTTTTTGCTCTCTCTTGCTTTTCACTTATATAACCTAAGTGAGATAGATAAAAATTTAATACTTAAAAAAATGAAGTCTTCTGCAGAAGTTCCATTTTATATTGGGCAAATGGTTTGTCCCGAATTAAATTTGTAGTGAACATGTTGCTCCCATGTTTTTGTATCTTATGCATATTATTGCATATTATTCCTATAAGGCTTACAATAGAAATGGTAAAAAGTTGGTGAAGTTCTTTCTTAGCGTGTTGTTCTCTCAACTTAAATATTTATGGTATCTGTGTTTTTAACTGATTTTCTCAGATATTAGAGTTGAGCTTCTTGCAAGCCATGATGTTTTGAGAATCTGACCACTTTTCCAGAATTATCATGATAAATGTAAATGTCATTGGATGTTGAAATTAAGTCATTCATGTAAAAAGCTGTACCTATATACAGTGGTTTTCTCCATCCTATCCTTACCACTCTAGATTTTTAAAAATAAATTTCAGTAATTCTTTGCTGGTGATAAGTTTAAGTATGTGGCATCATGTGTACATCATTACCACATTAAGTATGTGGTAATGTACTTGATGTACTGACTTCTAGATTATTCAAGAAGCTAAGTGGCTACCTGAAAGATTTCCTATATTCTGTGTATTTGCTGCTCATAAATATGGTGATTATTGCAAACTGAACTGTCTTTAATTTAAGAAATGAAAAAGAAATCTGGTCTTTACCTAAAGATCTAGATTATGATGAATTTATTTTAGTTATTTTTCCCTGCTTCCTGCTAACCGCTTATTAACATCAATGATAATTTTTCTGGGGAAAAACAGTTGCACAGCAGGATTTAGACCATCTTGAGGAGTAACTGTATTTATGTTTAGAAACACAGTCTTTATTTTCTCTGATGCATACTTGCAACTATTAAATCTTGTTTTCTGATATAGCCGCATAAACTACATAAACTCTCTCTCTGACCTGTTCTGCTAGTGCCTTAAAGGGAGCAGAAAAGGAAGCTATAGCTTGCTTTTTTGTGAATATCTTTTACGTTTGTGTCTTCTTTGTAATTTATATCTGTGTTATGCCCAGGGCTAATGTGACAAGGTCAAGTAGTATTAAGTTTTCACTAATGTCCTTTGTCTTTCTGGTTTGAATTTTCTTAGGAAAAAAATTAACAAAGAATGTCGGTAAAGGGAAAGCTATAGAATGACGGAGAAATGTTTTAACTCTCATAATGCCAACGGCAGGCAAGGACAGTCCAGTAGGCAATTTCTAATTCACCACAGCATATGATGACAAAGATCCAGAGAACTCATTATAAATAAAACCCCTGCATTCTCTTTTGTCCCTTATGCAAAATATGATGTTTGTTTTCTGAATATATGAATCTATGGTCATGAATTTTCAGTTTTTGCAGCCATACTATTAGCCGGTAACATCTATAATGATATTTTCTATGAATATTAAATATGTTTATGTACTATTGACGAATGCTGAGAAATTAAAATGATGAAATTTGTACTACCATATACAGATCTACATGCAAGACTTAATGTTTTTTAGAGTCAGTACTTGTTCACAGTTATTTGATTCCATGGAAAACTTCATAGCACGAAGGAAATAGAATATGTAGGATGAGAACCAGGACAACTTTAGAATGTAGTTTGAGAAATAAATGGAAGTATAGTGGCACGTACTCAGTTGTCTTTATGTCTGTTTCTTTGAATTCACTCTTAAAATATTAGGTTGTCATATAGAAATACTTCTCAACTGAATGTGGAAATGATTTTTTTTTCTGTTTTGAATTTGGTTGTATTTTCAATAAGATTAAATAATCTACAACCAACATTTAGTCCATAATTAGTGCACCAGAATAAAATTCAGCTCTGCCTTTCAGTTGTAAAGCCTGTGCTTGAGGCACAACATAGTCATACATTTTAGCAACAAAGGCGCATTTTTGTCTCTCAGCAATATTGAGTATGTTTCATTTTTTGTAGGGTCATATTTCAGACAAAAGAATTCTGCTTTATACCTCTCAAAGGCACTACACTCTCAGAAGATACTACTTCCTGTGAAAATTAGCAGTCAGAAACTGACCACAGGCAGTGCCATTTCTGTTACCATTCTCTTGTTATGCTAGGGCCTTGCCCTTACAGGGATGAAACAATACCTCAACATGCATTTCTTTAAAAAAGTACAGTTGTGTACCATGTGCTTAAACATTCTAGTTTTAGTTGATTATTTTCATTCTTTGCGTCTTTATTTTTACCTTTTCCTGCCTCCTTCATATTTAACATAAACCAAGATAAACTCTAATCTAAAGGTTAATATTTGGCAATAGCCTGGCAGCTGAACAAACCATTCAACATTCATTCTTGCATCAATGAAAGTTTGTAAGCAAAGAAATAACACTGAGCCTTAGTCCTTTAGTAGTAGCAATAACACACATCTTACAGTCCCAATCCCTTTGTATAGATGAATGTCAACACAGTTTCATTACATTTACTCTTCAGTACGCAAACAAGAATTTTGTCCTGTCTTTAGTATTGCTTTGCTCTATTATTGTGCAAGAAAAGCTCTGATAATGCAAGAAGAACAATTCCATACCCAATTCCATAACTGTCTCAGTAATCAGAACCTGTTTGACACAGTCTGACAGAAATCGTAAGACAGAATAAGCACTAACAATATATTACAGGATAATGCAGCCTTGACCTGTTGAAAAATACATCCATGACAGCAGTTATGCTAGTTTTAGGATCTAGGAAATAATGTGCTGATTGGCAAAGAGGAACAACCTGATGAGATGTTTGAGAAATGAGGAAAGAAGCCAAGCAATTTTTTTTTTCTCCAGAATCAGGACCTTCTGTTAATACCATTCTAGTTATGGTGCCTAAAGAAAAGCCAGGTGAGTTGTGTAAATTTTATAAGACTTCAGATCTTCAGCACTAAATGCAGGGAAGAGAATGAAATATTTATCAGATAAAAACCCATTAATAATAAAATATTAAAAACTGAGGTGCTGAGAAAACCAAGAAATACTTTCAAGTTAAAATTTCAGTAATTAGTCCTAGCATCTTGGATAGAAAAATGGGCATTGTCTTATATAAAAAAGTAAATTGTCATACTTGCAAAAGATTCTGTTGCCTTTCAGTTTATGAACTGCTGTTTAAATTTAATTTTTTAATAAATCCTTTCTGTTTTATTCTTAGATTAACTGACCTTGTGCCTTTAAATTCATTTTTATTCTTGGAAAAGATAGATATCAAAAATAACTGCTTGTCAGGTGAGTTGCGTTAAAAAATATGTATGTATAAACCCCATTCAAATAAGAACTTCTTATTTAAATTATAAACTGATTTGAATGAGACTGTTCCTATGTATTTATAAGAGACATTTATATGGAAAATATACAAATATTTTCCAAACATGAATGTTATAAATATTAATTAAAACTATATTGTATAGATAGCAGTCTTGGTTTTAGGACTATGTGATGTTGGTACATTTTACTTTCACGTAAGAATTTATGGGAAATAAGGTGATTCTTCATTCGGAGGTATTTAAGTTTCTTTCTGCTATACTACAGATCTTAAAGATGTTCGTAGATGGTTTAGTGGCTGCCATAAACTAAAGGAGTTGTCATTGATTGGGAATCCTCTTCTCCAAGAAAAGAACTGGAGGTAAGAAAAATACTTTTATTTGCTAGATCAAGAATCAAAATCAGACATACAGATTGTTGTATGTATCTTATTTAAATAGTAGAAACATTGCCACATATAGTCTGAACAGTCTTGCTGCTGTGACAGGTTCTGTTGCACATTGCTGGTGAAGGGGTAGTGTCTGTTGGAAGAAAAAGTCAGGATGAATGTTTGATTTTTCCTTAATAGTTGAAAAGTAGCCTTTTTTATGCTTCTTCAAATTCCTTATCTCTACATCAAAAATTAATAGCTCTTATAATTATAAAAGAGATATAAGTGTAATGCTGTCATTTGCCCTTCAGTGGTGTATAATACTGGAATAATGATCCCAAATATCAAACAGCTAGTCTTAGAGCTTTTGGTAAATCTCTATATAAAAAATGAGTAGGGTACAAAAGATACTTGACATATGAAATATATGCAGTTACCATGATTCCTGAAATGACTACTTATATGGGTTTGTAAATCATAGGAGTAAAATTGCAAATGAATAGGTTTTTCGTATAATTTTTTGCATATTAGACATAGTACTTGAAGTGTGGCTTCACTAGTGCCAAGTACAGGAGTATGATCACTGGCCTAGTCCTGCTGTCCACACTAAAACCTGAAAAACCAAAACCACCCTTACGTTTATATCTTCCATTTGATATTTTTGTACAAATTTAGGATTACTATTCAAAAGAATAAACTCAACTATTTCAAACTTTTAGTTATAAGTCTTTGAGTAGTTTAAAAGATAGCTGTGCAAGTACATTCTCGATTGGTTTGTTTGATTTTTTTAATGAACAGACTTATTTGCACCCCATAGTTCCTACAGGTAATTTCATTCATAAAATTCTATGACTGTGACAATGTTTTTAATTTCCATTTCCATTGTTTGAATTCCCACTATTTTACAAAACTAAGTATTTTTTTACTTGTAACCTGGAAGGAAAAGCTTTCTGAATTGAAATTTAACTATGAGAACTGACACTTTAGATTGCTTAAACCAATAGAGCTTTTATGATTAGACAAGAGATTAAGTTGTCTAAAGGATTTAAAGTATGGGATACTATGAAATATGGATTTGCTGAATACAGCATTGAGTGCAACTTCAGACAATATGTTCCAGTGAACTTTACGTAACCCCTTGATACCAACAAAGAAATTAGTTGTAAAATTTCCCAATTGGTTTTGTACTTTAATGTCCAGCCAGTCCACCAACAAAAGTGAACTAGTAAGAAATCTCTTTCTAAACATTAAACCCTGGGATCAGTCTGAGTACTCCGAGGGGAATACGTTTCAATGCTGTAATGATTAATAGAATTTCTTAAGTGACAGAATATTCACCAGGAAGTTTTCACTAAATGAAATATTGACTCAGCCCTTCACCAAGAGGAGCCCAGCTGGAAAAATGAGTGTTGAGATCCCACAGCTCTAAGAGACAAAACTTTCATCATTGATCAACTTTGATATGTCACTGTTTTAGTGTATCACTGTTCAACATCAGCTTTGGTAATTTCTCTCTGTGTTCAGGAACTGTTCATCTAAATCCATAATTTAATTCCAAATGTACTTCAGATGGTCTTAGCCTTCATTAATGGGCAATAGAGAAGGAAAGTTGATGATGTTCTATTCTGTTATTTAGAATATTATAACACCGTCATAGAAATTTTCTCTGATTTTAAACTTAAAGTATGTTGTCTGAGCTGTGTAGTAGTCCTTTACCTTCACAGAAAACAGTCAGGGAGTTCCAAAAGTTTGAAAATAATGCTATCTTTTTCAATAATAGGGGGATTTACAGACTACAATTAGTATCAGTTTGAGAGTTTGTGTTACTTAAAACTAAGTTAATGAAAATATTGAGAGTTGATATAATTTTGCGGTCTTCAAACTTCCAACAAATTTGGTCTGGTACAAGAAATATGTGAAACAAGATTGCAGTACCAGCTTACATCTCTGAATAAAATAGAGTCTGCATTGGTGATACATTTTATATATATATATGTATAAATATATATGTATTTTTTTTAGGTAAATTTCTCGTACATATTTTTTTCTTGCATCAGTGACCACAGCTGTCCTTTTAGTAGTAAGGAAATTTCATCTTTGCTTTCATTCTTTTCACTGACCTGAATGCAGTATTTCAGAAGTAGATTTTTTTTTCCTGTCAGGCATACCAAATAGCATGTCAATCAGAATAGGTGGTGTATGGAAATGATAAAGGGAGTAGAACTGGCAAGGTTTAGTACCTTGTGCCGTTTTAAAAGTTAGGTTTTTTGATGTGTCAACAAAATCAGTACTGTATCTTAATCCTGTGACTTAGTTTGCTGTGTTGCCTGCTAATCAAATGAATTACAGGTGCCTGCGCACCAGTGTGTCAAATTTTCCGCTTAAGGTTTGTGTAGGCAAAATTCTAGCTCTAGTGATTTGAGATTGTTGCTATTGACTTTCTTGGTGTCAATATTTCAGCAGTGCTCTTTATACCAATGAAGTATTGAGAAGTCTTGCTATGTTCTGTGTTTTGGTCTTTATGTTATTCTTCAG